>NC_142997.1:7590757-7893787 GCF_061535395.1 Colias eurytheme | reverse complement strand
TTCTTTCAGACACAGGTAGTGTCATGTGCTCACCAGTGGTTCCACCAACTATTATGTAAGAAATAAATATACATAGGTACTTATATGAATTGTATCTAGAATACACATTTATTTGAAAAAGAAGTCGAATCCTATTCATTAATGCTGTGTGTACTTATCTCATACGTACTTAATTCTGAAATATCGCAATGATAAATAATCGATTTCGTTTCATAGCGCAGATTTGTCGAATATAGATAACAATTATAAGGTAGGTAATATGTTGCAATAATTGATGACACACCTACAATTTACAAATGGTAAAACGGAAAAGGAAATAATGTGTGTGAATGTGATATTATTTAGGTACTTACAATAATATATTACGACAATGTAGTCTAATCTTGCTTTACTTTTTTTTTATTATACATACCTACTTACTTACTTCAATTTCGATTATTTTTGAAAATTTTTCATTTCTGTATGAATAATATTTAATATTTTAAATAGCAAGTAGATATACCTAAAACAGCCTTGATGCCATTAACTGCCAGCCATTCGGCGTAGGGTTGAATAGCTGCATAGTTGACTGTGAGATCTTCATTGAATGGAGTAAATACTGGAGGCACGAGACCGTGGACATTGAAAACAACCTGAAGAAAAATAATTATTTTGTAACAAAAATCGCCTACAAGTAATGTCAGAACTAATAGGTACAAATTGTTGTAATGGGCCCACGTCCATTTAAATTTGGCTTAGTTCTGACAATTTGCACCAACTTTCAAATAAATAAAAGAATTATGAAATTCGGTTCACCCAGTCAAAAGTTCTGAGATAACAAACCAAAAAAATACAGTTGAATTATTGCGAATCTACTTTTTTGAAGTCGGTTAAAAAACAGAAACCAAAGTTCAAATTATTATATTATGATATAAAACAATAAAACATGTTATGAAAAGAAATAAAACAAACTTATCTGTTATCATAATATTATAATACACAAACAAAATTCAATCGCCTTGTTTGACCAAGGATAAAAAAATAGCTTGTTTCACAGTAAACAATTTACAATGTGGTAAAGAAGAAGCTATTAAATGATAAATTAATTTTCGAAATCAGGTCATTAGATCCCAATATCATCCCCTACCCAACGGGCTGCGACCCAAAGGTTAATAGTTTAATACTTAAAAAAATAAATAACAAAAAAGTGCGAGTAGACAAATCTCAATATACGTAGGTAGTATTATCAGTATTATCTAGTAATTAATACATAGACAGGAACAAATATTTGCAATAACCAAAGTTTACTTATAAGTATGTTATAAATTATAATATTAATTGCAAATACAAAACAATAGGCTTCGTAGTGAAGTAAAGCCCCACTTTTCCCCTTATTTATTTACATTTCCATAAACGACAAGAGGTCAATATACAATGAAATTATCTAAAACACTTACCATTGTTATATTATGTAATTTAAAATAAAGACAAATAAGTTATTATGAGCCAATTGCACCCGACTTACTAACAATTAAAACAAATCGTATCATTCACAAAGATGCCATAACTTCTTATATACGTCTTATCATCTCGGTATTCATTATAAACATCAGGTCATTAGATAACATATCTTATGGAATTATTTATCACCGTAAGTAGGTAGGCTTAAAAAAAATTATAAATATTATGGTGTGTAGATAAAAATATTAAATCCAGGAGATTAAAGTAAATAAAAAAATGTGGGTACATTTTGAGAGCTTTCTACCTAGTTATAACAAGTTAAGATTAAAGGGCATTGAAACTTTCTGGCATATCAACCCGGCCGCCATTTTGATTTTTTTTCAAAATCGCGGCGCACGATTAAAGTTGTATGCATGGATAGAGGATACATAGACAAACAAAAAATGTCTAATATCATAGTACCCTAAAGCGTCACATTACCGAGATATTTGGAGGTAAATATTCACTTATGAGTACAACGACAAACACTAAAAATTGACTTATTACGTGTCTATATGCATAATATTATCTCCAAATAATCACTCCCAGGTAGATTATTATTAATTAACAGTTTATTGGAAGAAAGTAGGTACATTCATTACATAAAAACATACATACATTACATAAAAATGTAAGTAATGTAATGAATACCTAATTTCTTCCTGTAATAATAATAATCTACCTGGGAGTGATTATTTGGAGATAATATTATGCATATAGACACGTAATAAGTCTATTTTTAGTGTTTGTCGTTGTACTCATAAGTGAATATTTACCTCCAAATATCTCGGTAATGTGACGCTTTAGGGTACTATGTTATGAGACATTTTTTGTTCGTCTATGTGTCCTCTATCCATACATACCACTTTAATCGTGCGCCGCGATTTTGAAAAAAAATCAAAATGGCGGCAGGTCGATATGCCAGCGTCCATACAAAAAGTTTCAAACCCCTTAGCTGTTTTTGATGAATTCAAACAAATGTAGTTAGACTAATAATGCTAATTTTATCATTATTATTTAAATTATGTGTAGTATTGGTACGGGAGCCAGGTGCAAATTTGGTAAATTATTTCCTCTCAAGAGATAATTCGTCAGACGCCTCAGAGTATAGTATTATAAAGCCTCGTGAACGTCAGCTGGCGCTCGGTTGGGGGGGTGAGCGGTTGTAGCCTCCCACGCACGTAGGAAAAAAAATATGTACATTCATTCATTCATTTCCTCTCAGCTGAAAATTTGTCAAATTGTAGCTAACCCAATATCTCAACGAAAAAAAATAATCAGCTGGTTACAACATGGTGTATTATACGTCAGCTGGTGTCTCGAACATGAAAGAAAAAAATTTATTTTCCGTGATTTCCTCTCAAACAAAAATTTACCTGATGATAGCTTATATGTAACTGTGGATAAATATATAGGTCAGCTGGCTGTATCTTGGTGGAAAAACCGTCAGCTGATACGGGAGGCTACAACCGCTCTTCCCCCCAACCGAGCTCCAGCTGACGAGGCTACATAATACTATACTTTGATGCATTTTACTAATTACCGCTTGAGAGGAACTTGGTCATAAAATCTGTTCCTGGCTCCCCGCTCCCGTACCATATTGTATTATATTCAGGCTGTAAAACGCTAAAACCGAATATTTTCAGACTACCTACATATTTGACAAAAGTTTTAGGGTGATTTTCGCCTTCGCAATTCACCTCGACACTTTACGAAACATTCATTAAGAGTATCGTCGCTAACTACTGATAAAGCACTCCCTTCCCTATGATAACGTGTGAAAAATCAGTCTGAATACCAGAATAGCGAGTGCACTTTTTACAAATGCGTGCACGTTATTTGCATTGCTAATCGCCTCGCAATTCGCTCGAATGTGTAAATACAGCATGAAATATCTGCAAAAGTGACAAAGATAAGATTGACTTATCAATATAGAAGGAACTAAGGAATGAACCTATTATTCGGTATTGGTGGTTCATAATTATTAATTTCCATTTGAAAACAGCTGACCGATTATGATCCTCAATTGCCTAGAGTGCGTTTCACGAAAGAGTTCCCCTGCCGTTATGTTGGCTTACCTGACTGTCAAAAATGAAAATATTTTTTTTTAATCAAAAATGACAGAGAAAATATTCTCCTTTCTAGGCAGCCGACCCCGTAAGACGGCATAAGGCTAGGAAGAAAGGAGAATATTTTCTCTGTCATTTTTGATTAAAAAAAAATATTTTCGTTTTTGACAGTCAGGTATGCCAACATAACGGCAGGGGAACTCTTTCGTGAAACGCACTCTATTTTTCTCGTAGAGGGAGAATGTACTAGAGATCACATCGGCGTATACCCGAACGAGATGGCGAATCCTTACGTCAATGTTGCCAACTATTACAAAAACTTTTTATCCGAAAAACTGGCAAAATATCTATAAATGTTTGGGTATTTTTTTGTAAGATAGGTTTATGAAGAAAAAGACAGATTTGAAAAGATTTTGTTATTTATTAACTTAACTAGCGACCCGCCCCGGCTTCGCACGGGTGCAATGCTGATACTAAATACACTACAGAAAAATTATGAACGTTGTATATAAAAACATAGCGGCCCGCTCCGGCTTCGCACGGGTATAAAATATATAGCCGGGCGGCTGGCCGGTACCGCGGCAAACGCTACGTCCCGCAATTTTTAAATCTATACTAATATTATAAAGAGGAAAGGTTTGTATGTATGTATGTATGTATGTATGTATGGTTTTCACGCATAAACTACTGGGCCGATTTTGATGAAATTTGGCACAACCTTTTATTGCGAAATATGTACCACGGGCGAAGCCGGGGCGGACCGCTAGTATATATATATATATTCACTGTTGTATTGTATTGGTTCTTTTTCCACACCACCTGTGAGGTAAGAACCTTAGGTGCGTTTTTTTTAAAGAGGTATCCCCAGTAGGCCTAGTCCTCCTTTTTGGCATGCATCAATATCTGGAATAAATCGGACATAAGGTAGTTTATATTATATCTTATTATATAATTATTATATATAATTATAATATCTATTTATATTATATAGAAAAAAATTTGGACTTTGTATGGAAATCTGTCAGCTGATTAGCGAAGTTTCCTTACAAAGTCCAATTTTTTTTTACAAATTCAGCAAAGTTGTAGAACAAAAGTTGTTCAGTTTCATGAGTAGAAGCTCCTGTCTAAATTTTTCAAATGTCTTACCTTTCACCTTGTATATCTATAACTATAACTTCCTCTCCACGGTATGTCGTGCAGTTCTAAAATAGTGCAGTGTTGTTGCTCGTGGGAAAGTGCAATGGAATTATTAATTTACCTTAAGACCTGGTCCATGGACTTTTGATTGTTGGGCAGTACTCAGTCGCTCAACAATAATATCCTAAAAAAATAAAATTTGATTTAGTATAAATAGAAAATATACCCCTATAAAAATAAATTAATAACTTGTTTTGTTTATTATGTAGACGTAGCAACAAAATCGGTCTATGAATATTTAAACTACAACATTTAAATCCAAACTAAATGCATCACAAAAATTACTCACTGTTGTAAAAAGTGTTGGAATTGCATTGGGCATCAAATAGGTTTTTTTTTTCGTTTTTCGAAAATAACGCGACTCAAAATGTATAGAACATATTCTGTGACTTTTTCCTGGTAACCAGTTCTTCCTTCCGGTAGCTCGAATCCATCTGTTTAATGTACTTGTTTCTTTTGGAAACCTAAAAAACATATTTAATATTAAAAAAACATTTCACGATTTTGGGGAAAATTTTACCCTGTACTGGTATCCCTAATGTTAATCACATGATTATACCATAAATTTGAAACTACGTAAAAACAAATGGCGTCCTGAACAACAAGAACACTTCGTAATTTAGTCGGATAACACAAAAAAATGTTTACGTCTATTTCGATGAAAATATTATATATTTGTAGATAATTTCACATTAGAGTTAATGAAAATGTATCAACTATATCCAGTTCTATAAAACAATATACTTCAAATAAGTTTACTTACGTGTGAAAGGTAATATTTGGTAATCTTCGTTCCGGCCGATTTTTACAACCAATCACACTACAACGCACCATATTTTCACTTAAAGTCGGATTAAAACAGATCACTGTCAACGTTTATTAAACTTTGAAGTCACTTAACAGCGAGAAAAAACAGAAAACTAGCAAAACAATGGACTGTAGCCGCTTGTTTGGGACAAACTGCCTTTGTCCCCAACAAAAGAAATCGCATAACATGAGAGAAACAAAAAACAATGTTTCTGTCTCGCTTGCTCTTAGCTTTATAGTCATAAGTGTATTTCTCTCACGCATTACTTGTCATTTTAGTGCCTCCTCTATGGTTCATTCTCACTCTACGATTTTTCTAGACTGCGGCTTACAAATTTAATGACATTTGAAGTTGACAGCTGACGGTTGACACTGACTGATCAGACAAAGCACGAATCACGAATCACGATTTATCATTTACGATGCAAAAAGCAAAGCTCCCCATCGGGGTCGCTCAGCTGCTCAGCTGAGCAAAACTACTAATCGTTTGTACGCTTTTGTAATTTCCATCTATTTGATTGCAGTGCCATTTTTGTATTCGTTTTCGTAATATAGACCCGCCGGTATTCAGTTCCTCAAAATGACTACTATAGTAAGTGAGCTTAGTATGAACGACCTAAACAGTAAATTCTTCGAAATAATGAAGAACGAAGGCAACGCAGAAGATGCGGCCAATTTCATTTATGAGAATCTTTACGATGATGTCATGTTGGGATTTGTTTTTGAGTTTCACCACGGAATGAAGACGGGACTCACTGATTTAATAGAGGGCGAAAAAGAGGAAGATGAGGGATACAAGATCGTGGTGTCAAAGGATTTCGATGTTTTCGGCTTATCACTCGTGAAGAAAACCCCGGATTCTAACTGTTCTTGCCCTAACTGCGAACGGCCTGTGTCTGCGACTCGTTTTGCTCCTCATCTAGAGAAATGTATGGGTAAGTTTATCATAATTCGACGTACTTACTTGTGCAGTTATTGGATGTCTATGGAAAGTAAAAACAAAGTTTTTGCAAAACTTGGTACTTGATATCTAGCCAAAGTACACAGGTCAATTAAAAATGTATCCAACTAGTTAACTTCAGCTTATGGCTTCCCATGTGTTGTACTTATATCAATAAAAAGACCACATGTTCTTTCATGCTATAATATATGTTAAACCAAACCTGTTTCCATAGTTTTGTTTTTGTAAAGTAGAAAAAATATCTTTACATTTACAAACAAGCTAAGCCAGACTTATAGCATTCAATAAAATAAAAGAACCAATCATATTCTCAAATTCATAAGACTCATAAAAAAAAACATAACAAATTCAATTTGCCAAATTATGTTGTTCGATTCTTTGTTTGTGTAGGTATAATAACAACATAAAGTATGATAGTTAATGTTGGTGTATTTATCACCAAACATGATCAAATGAATCATGATAAAACTGTATACTGGAGCATGTAAAACTCGTCATTAGCAAAAAATCGGGACAGTAAACATAAAGCAGTATATCATATCATTTAAAATAAGTCCAAATACTTCCTAATTAATTGGATTAATTATCATTATCAGGAATGGGCCGGAACAGTTCTCGTATTGCATCCCGTCGCATAGCATCAAACAGTCGAGAACCCACGTCTTACGCTGGGCTGCTCAGCGACGATGAAGACGACGCCGACTGGTCCGGCGGCTCCATGCAGAGCGAGCGACGCAAGCGCAGGATAAGGAACAATAATAGCCGGAAATCTAATAAAGTGCATAAGTATGTGTTGTGGATTGGCTTGGTTTGCTAGGATAGTTTCTAAAGTTTATTTTATTTTTATTGCAAGAACTGAAAACATCAAAATATTTTTGTTGAAGATTTCAATTATCTTTTGAGATAGTTGCATATTCTATAATCTTTGATATGGATAAAAACAAATACTTCAAATGGTTTCCTTTCCTCAAGATCTATTTAATATATGATCCCCACTTTCTATCACTTTCTATTTTAAAGATAATAAAACTTAGCCAACTTTAATCTATTTTCTCTAGTTTTGAAAGGCCCTATTTTCATTATATGTATATCAGTAAAGTCAAAACAGTATCACAGACTTTGTCCTTAGAGTATAAGTGTCATATAAAAGCAATTAGATATTAACGATGTTCCAGCGGCAACAGAAATAACGGCCATCACAATTCCGACGCGAACGATGGAGGGGCCACGTACGAGACTATGAGCGCTAATGAAAAGAAGAACTTGTTACAGCAGATCTGTGGTGTTGTCTCGGAACATACCAAGAAACTGTGTACAAGGTAATTTTGAAATTTTATTTCAGCTATAATTAAGGAGTAAAATAAAACACATGACTGTATGTACTTAAAACCGAGACAGACGAAGAAATTCAAGGTGGTTGTAGCCTAGGGTACCGTGGTAAATCAAAGATATGTGTTAATGTATATGTTCTTCAAAATATACTTAAATAGAAAACTGTATATAAAAACTAGCGGTCCGCCCCGGCTTCGCCCGTGGTACATATTTACGTTTTCTCTACATAAAAACCATCCTCGTACTTCAAGGAATATAATAAAAAAAGAATTATCGAAATCGGTTCAGCCGTTCTCGAGTTATACGCTTACCAACACATTTTGCGATTCATTTTTATATATAAGAGAAGATAGAAACTCCCCAGACTTTTGTTATAGTTGTACAATATCTATATTAGTCTTTAGAATTGTTTTGAATTTGTACACCAATTTACAGATAAAATTATGACACTATTTTATATCATCTAAAAGTTTAATAATATTAAATATTATCTAATATCTGGCATCTTATCTAATTCTTCTTTATTTATCTACAATTCCAAACTCATTCCAGATCAACCCGTTGTCCCCAACACACAGAGGAGCAGCGTAGAGCACTCCGGAACTCAGTTCTCGAACCTTCCACGCCAGAGCAGAGCCTCACAGCTGATGATGCAGGGTCTCCCCCCGATTCCAGTCCATCATCGTCCTGCTCCTCATCAAGTAGAAAAAGAGATAGACATCGCGCTTTACCGAAGAATAAGAGTAAAAGAGAGAGAAATGTGTCCCCTAATCGTGACTGAATAAAGAGATATTTTTAATTTGACGGTTTAGACAGTTTTGATTTGAGAAAATCAGGGATATTTTGTCATAACTTTTTGGCTTGAGAAGTCGGGATATGGTATTTTTTAATCACGAAAATTGTGTTTTGAAATATCATTTAGATTGGAAATAATTGTATTCAAAATAATAAAGATGACTTGAAAATTGTGTTACAGCGCTAGAAAGGAAGTTATGTGTATAATTTTAAAAACATAAATGATATTATAAGCCCATATTATAAAGCGACATGCTTTAGTTCGATTTGTAGATAAAATAAAGTCTTGCGGTGTTGTAGCTAGCTATATTTTTATTTTTGACTATGATTCTCATAACTGTACTTTTTACCATCCATACAGTGTGACTATCTTTTCATATGACTATGATTTGTAAAAAAACGATAAATACCGAAATGAAAATTATGTGACAATTTTGTAATAAAAAATCATAAAAATCCTCGGAAGTTTTTATCTGGTGTCCTTATTTTCGATGTGTCATTTGACTAAAAAATCAAATTCAAAATTTGAAAGTGACTAGCTGATATTCTCAAGAGTGACTTAGGCTGGTTTTATTTTTATAGAGAATTTCATTAACGAAACGATTTTGTTGAATTATGATTACCAGAGAAAAGTATAACACGAATGGAGTAGCTACTTTACTTAGCTTATGTTTTGTAAATTCTGAGAACATTGTTACAGAAAGTGTGCTTTTTATGGTTTATTTTTATAGTGTTTTATTTTTGTTCTACTGACTGTAGTATTTATATATTGTATATAGATACAATCTATAATCAACACCCAATCCATTTTGTAATTGAAATTAATTCTGTTCTTTTAGAGCGAGCGCGCACGAGCAACTTTGTCTCCGCAACTATTTTGTCTCTCCCATCAATTTGTATGGGGAGTTGCGTCGCTACGTGCGCGCACTTTCATACTAGCCCATAGGTGGGAGAGACAAAATAGTTGCGGAGACAAAGTTGCTCGTGCGCGCTCGCTCTTAAATTCTTTTTTGACGTCTAGGTTCCCTCAATGCAGAAATATCGGCCATCCTATAGAAATAATAGTTAAATGTTATTAAATAAGTCTGACTAAATATGTTTATATGTGACTTTCATGAAAGATATTTTAGTTATAATCTCATATTTAAAGTAATTTTAGTCTAAATATCAACGGTATACGCTATTCTTGTATTATGGGAGATATCACAAAAATAAAATAAATTGACCTAATGTTTCTGTTTCTATTATTTTTATACTAAAATAAACCGTAAAATCGTGCGTTAGGGTACATATTGAAATGCTGAATTTATTACCTAAGTCAGTTTTTCATAGTGCTACTATATTATAAATAGTGTGCTATTTATAATATACTAGCGACCCGCCCCGGCTTCGCACGGGTGCAATGCTGATACTAAATACACTACAGAACAACTTTTAACGTTGTATATATATAAAAACATAGCGGCCCGCTCCGACTTCGTATAGATAGCCTGGCGGCCGGCCGGTACCGCCGCAAACGGTACGTCCCGCAATTTTTAAATCTGTAATATCTTCGAAAATATTCACTTAAATCATACGGTGTAAAGGGCCATATAGATCTATATTAAATGAACAATGTATTCAAGGTATTTTATTCGTTAAGGATTAATACTGTATTGGTTAAAATCGCTTCGAAAATTAGCCATTATTTGTCGTAAAAAGTAAATGACAAAAAAAAGTTATTGTGGGTTATCCATAAGAGATAGACATATGCCATCGCGGACTTTTCTGTAGACCTTTTCAATGTGTACAATACTTAGTACATTATTTTGATAAAACTCGTAGGGTTCAGCCTGCGTTTGCAATGTAAGCGGAAGAAATGTAATTATTTACGACATCACATTAGAAACCTCAAAAATAACAGTACTTCTCCACTATTTAATGGATGTTATTATACATATAAACCTTCCTCTTGAATCACTCTATCTATTAAAAAAGACCGCATCAAAATCCGTTGCGTAGTTTCAAAGATCTAAGCGTACAAAGGGACATAGGGAAATAGGGACAGAGAATGCGACTTTGTTTTATACTATGTAGTGATATGTCACGGCTAAAGGTAGGTGAGAACATAAACTTAAGATTAGCCGGCTAAACTTAGGTTTATTTTCGACGAGGTGTTAATGTTAGTTTGTTCTATCTTTAGCCGGCTAAACTTAAGTGTAACCGCAGGCCCGTGGCTAAAAATGTCGGGGTGGGTAGATTTGGTTAGCGCCGGGCCGGTGGAGGGCTTGAGGGGCCCGCACAGTGCCAGAAAACACTCGCCCTGTTCCTTACATGTATTATAGTAACCAAATCTACCCACCCCGACTCAGGGCAGAAAGCTGGTGGCTAGGTTAGGTTAGGTTAGAACTCTTAAGACCCGCACGAGCCGAGCGAGCGCAGCGAGCGTGCTGCGGCAGCAGCCGGCGAAGTGCCAGAAAACACTCGCCCTGTTCCTTACATGTATTATAGTAACCAAATCTACCCACCCCGACATTTTTAGCCACGGGCCTGCGGTTACACTTAAGTTTAGCCGGCTAAAGATAGAACAAACTAACATTAACACCTCGTCGAAAATAAACCTAAGTTTAGCCGGCTAATCTTAAGTTTATGTTCTCACCTACCTTTAGCCGTAACATATACAGGGTGTAATCGTTAAGTGTGCACAAGCGATTATTCCGTAACTATTGTAGATATCAAAAAACTTTAAACTGATATCGAAAGTACTTAGCCTAATGAGTAAAATGGCCATAATAAATTTTTAAAAATAAAACGAGAAATAACCAAAAATGTTACATTAAACGCTCCCATACAATTTATTTCCCATACATTTTGTATTCATAGTAGATTTTCGAAGTGACGTCCTTATTGTGCAATACAATGAGGAGGTCTATTTACAGTTTCTAAATGAACTTCCCTCCAAATTTGCGAAGTAATTAAAGCAGAAAACCAAAAAAACAAAAAAAAAAGCTAAAATCTTTCATATTAAATGTATAGGTTGATCCAAAAGTAATGATAATTGGGTATTTCCTGTGCACATAAAAATATAAAATAAATGTTTTATGCTTGCTCATGTAATCACTAAGTTATCACAAAAAAATTATATCTACAGGTCACGTTTCCAAGTATTAACATTAATTTTAATGTGAACAGTGCGAGCCAGAATGTTTCCCGACGAAAAGAAGAAACAACGATTCGACATTTAGAGGGTGAATTTCTAAACTTTTAATGAGATCAGGATAATTTTTTGTCACGATTTGTGACCATGGGCGTTACCTGGGTTCACCATGTTTATGCTGAA
This sequence comes from Colias eurytheme, assembly GCF_061535395.1. Taxonomy (NCBI): domain Eukaryota; kingdom Metazoa; phylum Arthropoda; class Insecta; order Lepidoptera; family Pieridae; genus Colias; species Colias eurytheme. The sequence goes on along the minus strand of NC_142997.1, from coordinate 7,881,828 downwards.
ACCAAGAAACAATCAATGGCCTGGATGCGAGCTTCCAAAGTGACGGTGAAGATTTTCAAAGTGAAAATTAGTGGGATAGATTAAAGCCGTAGTTTTTTGGGACGCTGAAGAAATGTGGAATATTTTAAGAAGGTAGCCACTACTACACAGGGCTCTTACTACACAGACCAAATTAAAAGATTGCGGGTAGGTTAGTAAGAAAAAGAGACATGGCAAACTTCGGTCTTGAATGTTGGTTCACCAAGACAACGCACCAGATCACAAAGCGTCAGTTGCGATGGCTGCCAATCAAAAATCGGCATTGAAAATGCTTGAACACCCACCCTGTTTGTAAGATCTAGCTCCTAGTTAATTCTATCTCTTACCTCGGCACAAGAAACACCGTCGATATAAGAAATTTTAAGACGACAGCGAAGTGATGGCCGATTTTGAGGGGTTTTTGTAGATGAAGTCAAAGTTTTTTTTTTTTCTAAGTTAACGAAAAAAAATATCGAAGTATTATCTATTTAGAAGACTATCTAGAGAAATACATAATTATTTTAACTGTAATGACCTTGTTTAATATTGATTATTATTACTTTTGGATCAACCCATGTACATGGGATATTCATATCTCATACTAAATGTATGGGAGGGCTTAAAGTTAATTTTTTAGATATTTCTCGTATTATTTTTAAAAATTTATTATGGCCATTTTACTCATTAGGTTAAGTACTTTCGATATCAGTTTAAAGCTTTTTGATATCTGTAATAGTTACGGAATAATCGCCTGTGCACACTTAACGATTACACCCTGTATACTACTAGCGGACCGCGCCGGCTTCGCCCGTGGTACATATTTCGCAATAAAAGGTAGCCTATGTCCTTTCTCGGGTATCAAAATATCTCCATACCAAATTTCATGCAAATTGGTTCAGTAGTTTAGGCGTGATTGAGTAACAGACAGACAGACAGACAGAGTTACTTTCGCATTTATAATATTAGTATGGATTATAGCACTCATTTTCAGGGTAAAAGTGAATAGGCTCTTTCTAGGCAGGCATGCTCATTCATAGACTGCATCACTACTTACCATCAGGAAGGATGCAGTCAAATGCCTGGCTATCGTTAATTAAAAAAAAAACATACTATTTTAGCACTTCTATTTGTTTTTACTGTTCTGTGAGTGTACCTAACATATATTATAGAACACAGATGAAAATATGATATATGAAAATGTATGTGAATAAATATTTATAAAAACATAGTGTATTTTATTTCATCTCGACCTCAGATTTTCTTCTCTTCCTATAATAAATGAATAATTTGGAAAATCCAAAAGTGCACGCCTCATAATTTTTTTTAAATAAATATTTATTAATTATTATTTTTGTTTATTTAATAACAATTAAACCACATCGAATCAGACCCTGAAAAATGAAAGGGTTCTATTCCTGAGCATACTCAAGCGTAAGAGAAAAAAAAGACTCGATTAGTAAAGTATTTCGGTCGCTATCGTGTTAACAAGAAAAAGGATCCGCACATACAGACACACGGACGTCCAAGACAAAACTTTTTTAACTGTTTTTTAACTAGTTTAAATAACAAAAATGACATCAAAAATATCATGAACGTTAAAAATAGTGTTTTTTCTTAATATGTGTGTGTATGTATTATCACAAGTGCAATGTATGATACATAAAGACATTTTAAGTTTGAAAAATCAGATGTTTTGCGCGAAGTGACAGTAGTACATACATAGTATATTATTATTAGTCTGTGGTAGTACCCACCTACCCACCTCAACGCTTCGCTTATGAGGCGTGCAATACACTCTGTTTGTTATACTAGTAGCTTTCCGCCTGCGGTTTCGCCCGCTTTGTCTAAAACCCAATTAATTAAGTATATGATTATTTAAAAGATTATAACTTCCTCTTGAATCTTTCGATCTATAAAAAAATGCATCTTAATCCGTGACGTAGTTTTAAATATTTAAGCATACATAGGGTCAGAGAAAGCGACTTTGTTTTATACTATGTAGTTATATAACAACAAATATGAATATCTCAATGTTCGTACGGTCGCGCTTGGTACGGGCCTACAGCTGTCTAGTGAACCTTACTAGACAGCTGGAGGCCCCATGGAATAGTCATACTATGAAGAATTATTATCGCTCTGTGAATTCAAAGCAAATCCCGCATCGTTCCGGTTGCCGAGGAATTTACAGGAAAGCTTAGGACATAGAATAGGTTCGATTTCATAAAATTAGCATGGATTCCTATGTGAATAAAAATTGATGAAATTGGCACAAGATACATGAGAGTCAACAATAAAACAACATCATAAAAGAATAAACTATTATTTATTCAAATAATAGTAACTGTATTGAAATATTTACAATTAAAATAGTATAGATATCACATAAAACACACTTCAAAGAATGTAAAAGCGAAAACGATGATTCATAAAAAATAAACACTATATAAGATATTTTTCATTAATTCTTTGGAATGGGATATTTGTATAAGTAAAATATAAGAAATGATTTTAATTGACATTACCGATATCGAATATTAATTATAAAATGCATCTACCGTCCAGATACATAGCTTTATATGTACTTTACATTATGTATATTCTTTTTTAATATGTACTAGCAAACTGGGCAATCGCCACCAGAGACACCTTTTCTTTGCTATAAACCTCACGGAGCCCGAGACCTTTCCAACAAATGCAAAACCGTGGAAATCGGTTCGTGCGTTCTGTAGTTATAGCGTCAGGAAGGAAAACCCGGCTTATTTTTATATAGTAGATTATCAATACTTGAAAGATCTTTTAACTTTTTAATAATAAATATCAATTCTCATTTCTTAACATTAGGAATCAGGCATTTTAAAAACCTCAAGCTAGCTATGCTTCATAGACGGTAGAAACAATGAACAAATTTTACACATATACTGAAAAATTAAATCTTGCATGATTCGAAAGTGAACTAAAATCAGCACAAACGTTACTCAATCATTTTGTTTGTGCTTTCAACATTATATCTAACTGTATATAATTATTATAGTGAAAGTTCACCAAATTTTCTATGACGAAGTAAATTTTACTAAACAATGTTCTAAGATAATTTCAATTTAATCTTACTAGTTTTCACATTTGTGATTCGATGTTTGTGTTGAAGGCAAATTGTATACAAAACCAATTTTATATGGTTAAAAATCTTTATCATAAAAGATACTTTAGGCAATTATTATTATAAAACAGAACTTAAGGCTTTGTCAGATAGGACGCGTATTTTAGCGCTGCGTAGTAGCGCTACAGCGTCCTGTTTTAACGTTGCGCGAGGCTTCGTCAAACAGAACGCTTTAGCGCGCGTTAGGACACAGCAATTGATATTATTAAAGCTGCATGTTGTTAACATAATTATCACTTACGAACAAAACAAGGTACAGTGATATTATCTCCGGAGTCGGAAGAATTTTTACTTACCAGTTTCAATAATTTCTTCTCCGATTTGTGCCCACAATTTTGCCTTCATTGATATATCTTTATAGTTTATATGATCTATCCTTCGTATTACATAAGCATGGATATTTTCTAACCAATTCTATCAAATTTTCGGTCATTACGCAATATTTTATTATTATTTTACGCCTATTAACTCCGACGCTAAAATAAAATTTGTAAAAAAATACAACACCCGACGTTAAAGCGTCCTAACGCCGAGACAGAGCGTTGCGTACTGCTAGCGCCGGCGCTCTGTTTGACAGTATTCTACGATGGTAGTAGAACACATCTTAGCGTCATATCGCGGCGTCAACTTAACGCTCTGACGCGCGCTAAGTACGCGTCCTGTCTGACAAAGCCTTAAGATAATATTAACTGTTGATTATATTTTCACATTTCGCTAAATAGAAAAAAAAAATATTACACACTTTACCTTCAACACAAATTACAAAGATTAAAGTGAAAAAGTAATACAGTCCACATTTTTTTTAATATTATTGAAATTTCAAGTCTATTAATTGAAATAGGAACCACGAAGGCATGTTTTGTATTGCAACCAAGAAAAATTATTTTGTAGTAAATTCTATAGTCTTGATATTAAAACGGCTTTTGTTCACAATAACAAATTAATTAAACAAATTAGAAATTATAAACTGAATTACTTTAAATCAAACTTGTAATTAACGCAAATATGTATTTTTCATACGATTTTGTCCAATTAACATCAGACTATATGAATCTACAGCGGTACAGAAATTCAATATTAAAAATAAATTAAAATATATTTCAAGAATTTATGGTGACAATTCAATACTATTATCTAGCAAATTACGAAAAATCGATTAATATCGTAATAATTAATTAAAAATATTGCTGTAATTTACTTAAAGGTTTGGACGAAAGAACGTGGATAACTGATTTACACGAAAAAGTTCGAATCAAAAGATTTGATAAACACAATTTTTAAAAGAAAGAAAGTTAATAATAATTATAATGTTGTAAGTTCTTTTGCGACTATAATACTATTCGAAAAGAAAATATAACTGATTAAAAATAGACGCGTTATAATTAGTTAAGTTATATTTTTTCATTCAGAATGACGACTTACGTGTACATAAACCGAAAAATCTCAATATTTAAACCAGGATCAAGATTTAAACCCGGTTTCCAGTATATTCCTTCAAATTCACGTATAAACCCTTTTTGTATTCAAATACAGTTATTCCACGCTTCGTCAGGTTATTTTTAAGCTAATCTATGAGTAAAGCACCAGTTATAATAACTTTATGATGAACAATTATGAACCTTATTAGCAATGCAATTGGGGACAGATTTAACCAACAGCGCAAAAAGTTATATGCAATTTTTGCTTTTTAAACGTATTAATAATTCAGCTTACTAATTCCTTAATCAATTAAATTAATTTATGTATATGTATTGACAAAATCGTTAAGACCGTAGCCGGTCTATTACGAATATGTCACTTTTTCTTTATTTTTTTTAACTGTACATTAAATCTGTCCCCAATACTAATATAAAACCGGAAAGCAGTATGTCTAACACAGAATTAATAAAAAAACATCCTTAAAAAATCTATTTATCATGTCGTTTCGAATAAAATACCACATCACCATTAAGATATAGAGCCGTAGGATAAAATATTTCGAGTTTATTTGTTTTTTATTTTGCTTTGTATAATTATATTTAAAAATACTGATTATATGTCGGGAGGCATATAATGTAACCTAAGTATACTTACATCTTATGGATAGCCATATAATATATGTACATATTATATTTCTTTAAAAAAAAGTAATTTTGACAAAAAAAATAAACACGTTTATTAATAAAAAAAAAATACACATATTATATTCACGGCACAGCCGGTACATACGATTTAAGTTTAAAATCCGCTCCACGTATTTTTTGTTCCACAAATATTAATCAATTTGTACTAAAACCTATTTAATTATTAAAGATATTTTCCTAATCACATGAAAATATTATATTACTTAAATATATGAAAAAATGTTATAAGGCCAGTCCATAAGATATAAGTATTGTATTAATTTAAAACAAGCCTTATTTTAAAATAACTGTAATAGAGTTTATCGCAGCATTGTAACTCTCAAAAACTGTCGAGACATATCTTAAAAAACCAAATGGCAAGAAATATATTTTGATATAAGTACAAAAATTATTGAATTGAATTATTGTATTGAAAAAATCACAATAGAAGTAATTTGAATTACCCAAGAAAAGTATTAAAAATTTCTATATTATGAATTACACAAAAATAGGTCAAATACTGATATAATAGAATAATAATAGTTAAAAAAAACTAAAAAACACGCTTTTTATAGAAAACCGAACTAAAAAATAGAAAATTTTTATCAAATTAGTGTATTGTCATCGGTCCTCAATAAATCTACAAAGTTTGAACGAAATCTGGCCGTTTAAAGTGGGTCAAAATCGCGCCCAAAGAAGTCGGTTACAAACATACAGGTAAAGCTAATATAAAGCGTGTGAAAAAGTATTAAAACTAAAAAAAAGGATTTCCAACGCTGCGATAGACTCCACCACGCTGAAACATTTATCTAACAACGCACGTCATAACGTTATTTCAATACCGTTATTAATACCGATACCGATAACATAACGTTATACCGTTACACCGTAATTAAGTAACACGTTAAGCGTACGGTTTAAGTAACAGTTGTTGATGTTAAGCTACGCTGATAATCGACTCCCTGCCTTGTCCAACACCGATGTATTTAACTGTGAAAGAAAAAAAATGTTAATTAATACTCTTTTAATTGACATATTTGTTATATCTGACTGTTAGTATGCGCACCACGACAAAATTTTGTCGACCGTTTGACGCGTTTTGATTGTTTATGTCTAATCAGTAAGTAGCGAATAATACTCAACGTATCTTCTCAAAATTAAACAAGAATAGGAGATCTTATGTGGTGGTCATAACGTGTGGTACATAATACATATATTTAAAACACGAGAAATAAATAATTATGGTAATTGGTATAAGTATATTATTTATATTTCAATTAATTAATTTTTCTTATTCAAAGAGAAAAAAACATATTGGTTTATATTCGTATATTATAATAGATATCTTTTGCGTCGGTAATTTATCAATAGATCAATAATATTTGTTATTTATTCGGGGGATACGTCGTTGTTGAACATGCTTTGCTAAAATCTATGTAATATCAAACATATATCGTTATTTTTTGTATCAGAATCATTTATATAGAAGATTATACATACCAGGTATCTGCAAATACTCCTCAATGAGCTTCACATAGCTCTTGGCGTTTGCCGGCAACTTGCTCAGTTCCCGGACATCTTCCGTGCTACACGCCCACCCGGGGACTGTCACGTATTCCACCTGGAAACGAGGAAATAAATAAATATAAATAATAAATAAATATTATAGGACATTATTACACAAATCGACCTAGTCCCACAGTAAGCTCAATTAAGGCTTGTGTTGTGGGTACTAGGCGACGATAAATATAATATTTAATAAATACATACAGTGGTGGTCACATAATTAAAGACACCCCCTAATTGTCCATAAAATATTTACATTAGGAAGTACAATTATCTGAAAAAGGTATTTAATTTAGTATTATTTTTATTAAACCATATAAGACAATATGTTCTTCAAAATGAGGGACAAAAAATAGTTATATTCCTTGTTAGTTTCTACACTTGCTCTCTGTGGGAATGTAACACAAACTTTGTTAACGTACGTGCAGCTGGCCACTTAATTAAAGACAACAAGAAATGAGTTATAATTTTTTATGAATAAAAAGAAACAGCATTGTGCTTTACTTCGGTTTGTCGCGTAATTTCATAAATCGTTGACACTCTATAATTTTTTTGGGTATTTTTAACTTTTAAAATTAAAATTCATACGTTTAATAGTTTTAATATCAATTATTATGGTTAAAAACAAGAGTTGCGACTCGTCCACACGACAAAATATTTTTAGCTTCCATGATAATAATTAAACTGTTTCAAGGATATGGTTATGAATGCTATAAAACATGTCAAGATGTTCCATACGACCGAAAACGTACTCAGAAAAGCAAAACCAAGTGAAACTACTCGGCCGAAAGATTCAAAAATGGTGTTGTTGGCTAAAAAGATCCATTTAAAGGGTCGGAACTGATACAGTTCAGAGTTGTATGGTGCAGCAGGCTTGAAGGGGGTGTCTGCAAGGACAATTAGACGGATACTGTGTGAGGAAAACTTGCACTGAAGAGTATCTCGGAAAGTACCACTTTTGAAAAAACAAAATGTGAAGGCAAGATTTCACTTTGCTACAAAATACGAACACTGGACTGAACGAGAATGGAAGCATGTGCTGTTTTGGCATGAAACTAAGATAAATATGATTAATTCTGTCAGAAAACAATATATAAGACGCCAACTTAATAAGGAAATGGATCCAAGATACTCTAAAAACATGGGGGTGGAAATATCAAAGTGTGGCGCTGTTTTTCTGGACTTGGTGTTGGACCTGTCAAAAAGACAGAAAGCAACATGGATAAATTCCAGTACAAGTATATTTAAGAGCAATCCATGCTGCCCTATGCAGAGGAAAATTTACCTGTTGTTTGGACTTTTCAATACGATAATGATCCTAAGCACACTGCAAAAGTAGTGAAGTGCTTGTTAAGGAACCAATCTGTAACTGTTTTGGATTGGCCCCCCTACAGTCCGGTTTCAAATCCGATCGAAAACTTATGAAATCAAGAAAGAAAGAAGTCGTGGCAAAGCGATCATCAACCGTCGACTAACTTTGCAAAGCATTTTCGAAGAATGGAACCAATTTAGTGATGCAACCTGAACAAAATTAGTTGCTTCAATGCCCAAGAGATGTAAGCCGTCATTGCTGCCAAAGGACATGCAACCAAATATTGAAAAGTGTAAAAATGTTTTGTAAATACGTCAGGTATTTTGTGTTGTAAAAATAATCTCATTAAAATAATATTTTTTTATATTTCTTATAAGCGAGTCTAATGTCTTTAATTATATGGCCAGACCTTTGCTAGGTTAAAACTGCTAGTAGTAAGGATGAACCGAATAAAATCTAACAAACCGACAAGTTTTGTAGATAAAATTTAGTTTAGCATTAGACAACACATACCTGAATATTTTAAAATTATTTAACAAGTTCCAATGGTAGTGTAAAAAAATGTTGAGAGAAGTGTCTTGGGTAGTATAAAATGTTCTTAGTGTCTTTAATTATGTGACCACCACTGTATATAGATAACTAGCTGTTGCCCGCAGCTTCGCCTGCGTGGAAAAGATAAATTTTCATCGTACAAACTTTCATCCCCTATTTTACCCCTTTAGGGGATGAATTTTCTAAAATCCTTTCTTAGGGGACGCCTACGTTATGACATCTACCTGCATGCCAAATTTCAGCCCGATACGTCCAGTGGTTTGGACTGTGCGTTGATAGATCACTATATCAGTCACCTTTGAGTTTTATATATATAGATAACACCCAGACCCAAGAACAAATAATTGAGTTCATCACACAAATATTTGCCCTGACCGGGGATCGAACCCGGGACGGTCGGCTCAGTAGGCAGTTAGTTTACCACTGCGCTAACCGCGTCGTCAAAATATGAGGAAATTTGAGGAAATGTAAGGATTTGTGCGGAAATTTGTGGAAATGTGGTTGTGTTCTATGAAAATATAACATTTAAATGTGTGCGTGCATTGTGTCATGTGTGTATAATCTTAATATATATAAATCTCGTGTCACAATGTTTGTCCCCAATGGACTCCTAAACCACTTAACCGATTATAATAAAATTCGCACACCATGTGCAGTTCGATCCAACTTGAGAGATAGGATAGTTTAAACATGTAGGTAGAGGTACCACGGGCGAAGCCGGGGCGGACCGCTAGTTTTATGATATTTTCATACCTCAACAGCGCTAAGCTCAGTCATGGAGGAGGGGAAGTAATCGATTTTCTTTCCATTCAGCTTGTAGGCCACGCCCACTTTGATTTCTTCTAGATTGTCCAAAATGTCCAATTTCGTTAGGCACAATCTGTAATAAATAAGATGCACTTAATTACATATTTGGCAAATTTAACTGATTTAGGGCTAATTTTTCAATCCTTGAAAAATGATATCCTTAAAAATTGGTTGTCTGTAAAGTCGGTTTACTGGCGATAGTTGAACGTGACAACGTCCGATTGTGCTTCTTTGTCGCTCGTTCGGCGCTCGCACTTCAAGCCGTACATGGAACGCCTCAGATGAGTCAGAGCGAGGTAACGCCGCATGAGTCATGTTTTTTCGTGCGTGCAGCCGGCTTTATCGAATTATAAGACGTTGTCACGTCAATAAATAAATCGACACTCACGAGGTATACCCATTGACGAGCGCCGTGTACTGCACCACGACGAGGTCCAGCCACCCGCACCTGCGCACGCGCCGCGTGGTCACGCCCACCTCGTGCCCGCGCTCTTGGAGGAGCTTGCCCATTTCCTGGAAAACACGTTATATAATGTATTTATATATGTATGTATAATTTATGTATTTATTTTGTAAATGTATTTCTTTTTTTATGCAAGAGAAGTCAACAGAGCAAACAGACAGAGCAATATTGTAATGTTATATTTGAATTTGCTAATTATATTTTTTTTATACTCTGAATTCGGAAAAAGCGTAGGCAGAGTTTTGCATTGGACAATTTTTGAGCGAGATTGTGAGTAATTGTTCACTATGGTTGTCGTCGTCGATAGAGTTGTATTTGAGTTTAATCATTACTGTATAAAATAATACAAACAGAAGAAAAGAAAACCCTTCTTCATTTCGAAGCCGGTTTAAAATTGAATTCTTTGTATTATAATTTATATCTTATATTAGCTGTTCCCCGCGGTTTCACCCGCATTGCTCCGCTCCTGTTGGTGTTAGCGTGATGATACATAGCCTTCCTCGATAAATGGGCTATATAACACCGAAAGAATTTTTCAAATCGGACCAGTAGTTCCCGAGATTAGCGCGTTCAAACAAACAAACAAACTCTTCAGCTTTATAATATTAGTATAGATGTGTAAATCTGCTCACATCATGCAGCTCAGTGGGGAAGGGCCCGTCACCAACGCGTGTAGTGTACGCCTTAACAACACCAAGCACTTCGCCAATAAGGCTTGGTGGTAACCCGAGGCCGGTGCACACACCGCCGATACTGCAGTTCGATGACGTCACGTATGGGTATGTACCTGTAATACGAATATATTTATTTAAAGAAAGAAAGAAAGAAAGAAAGAAACATTTATTTATCAGAGACAGCACAACACACACATACATAGACATAAAACATAAAACCGTACAAGTAAAATAAGAAAACATCGCAATAAGAAATTGTTACAATAAAAGAAGCAAATACTTAAATTAATAACATGAAAAACACGTACAAAAAAAAAAAAAAAAAAATAGAATGATAACTACATTTATTAAGGTGTGTCCTACGACCCTGACAAAAAGGAGGCAGCTCAGCATATGCTGCAACGTCCAGGAACATTGGCAGCGCTGTTTTTCAGTGCCCCCTTTATAATAAAGGCTTCGAGTTGGGACGAAAGGAGTTACTTATGACTACATATTATATACATAAATATATAAAAATAAATAAATAAAGGAGTTATAGTAAACTTATAGATCATACGACGATATAACGCGACTAACGGCCAAGGTAAATATTAAATACATATAAATAATAATTAATAAATACATAAATAATAAGTATTTTTAGGACAATTTTCAGGTATGTTTAAATTACCACTAAACCTGGATTTGGTGAGCTAATAATATACTTTTAAATTTAGATTTAAAAGTATATAGTGTTCGTAAGTTCCGTAGCGGTGGTGGCAAATTGTTCCAGCATTTAGTGGCGTTATATTTAAAACTACCCTTAAAACAAGCGGAATGGTGTTTGGGTACGAGGAGTTTGTGTGCGTCCCTGGTGTTGTATTGAGTGTTTTGTTCACTCCTCCAATTAAGTTTTTCAAACAGATAGCGAGGCGATTCTGTCTTGACAACGCCAAAGAGAAGGGACGCAAAGTGCAGTTGCCTGCGGTGCTCCATGTTTAGACATCGCGCATTATTAAGATATGGCGTGATGTGTTCCCTCGGAGGGACATTCCAGCAGAACCGTGCACATGCATTCTGCACTCGCTGGATTACCCGTTTTGTACGACCTAATAACCGGTGTCCATAAATCACATCCATATAATTGAACTTTGATAGAACTAGACTATCACATAATTTGAGTCTGAGGCTGGGTTCAATATATTGTCTAATGCGATATAAAACCTTTAGTCTATAGAAACAATTAGCTGCTGTAGTGCTAATGTACTTCTCAAATCTCAGATTCTCATCAAAAACTATGCCAAGATTTCTAACCTCCTCAACACGCTGTATAGGTACCCCGTCTATGTGTAAAAGTACGGATGGCAGCTTATTTTTTATTATTTTGACAGTAGAAGGGGTCCCGAGTATCATATATTTGGTCTTATTGGGGTTGAGAACAAGAGAGTTATTTTCCGACCACATTCGAATTGAATCCAAGTCTGAATTTAGCTTTTCTTCTGCTATTTGCGTCTCATGTGGGCAGAATGATATATATAACTGCACATCGTCCGCATAGATGTGGTACCGACACGATTTTATTCGCGTCACTATGTCTGCACTGTACAGTATATATAACAGAGGCCCCAAAATAGATCCTTGAGGAACTCCTCGTGTTACCACTTTACATTCAGAGAGCATAATTCTACCATCCTCCTCTGCAACTGAAACAGTCTGAGTTCGTGACGATAGGTAGCTATTGAACCATTTTACGGTCAATGAGCTTAGACCGTAATATGTGAGTTTAGATAGTAGCAAAGGCACGTTTATGGTTTCAAATGCTCGCGTGTAGTCCAGTAATACCAGGAACGTACCTTTGCCCTCATCTTGAGCCGATAATATATCGTCTACTACGTCCGTTATGGCTGTTGCAGTACTTTTGTTTTTTTTAAAACCAGACTGACGATCTGGAAGTATATTATTGGTCTCTAAGAACTTCATTAACTGCTTATACACTATTTTTTCAATGACCTTGGAAAGGCAAGGCAGTATACTTATTGGCCGAAGGTCCTTCAGGTCTTGTGGATTATTAATTTTCGGTGCAGGATGAACGAGAGCGCTTTTCCATAAACCAGGGAAAATGCCAGTGTTCAGAGATTCATTAATAATATACGTCAGTATTGGCAAGGTAGATGGTAATGTGGATTTAAACATGTCCAAAGATATGTCATCAATTCCAATGGCTTGTGACTTCAGTTCCTTTAAAGTGCTAAACACCAATGACTCATTTACGTTCGTAAAATTAAAAATAGCATCACTGTGTCGATTAAATTCATAATATGTTAATATGGAAAGATGTAATTGGTCTTTACCAGGGACATTTAGAAAGTGGCTATTTAACACATTGGGATTACTGAGATGAGAAGGTAACAATGAATCCTTTTTAGGATTGATGGTAACATTGTCTTTTATATGTTTCCACATGATCTTAGGTTTGTTTGAATTAGAATTAATGTATGAATTAAAGTAAGCCTGTTTTTCACGATTTAAAGCTAAGCTGGTGAATTTTTTTAAATCCTTGTAATAATGTTTGTGTGCATCCTCGTTAGTAAGACGCGCTCTACTTCTAGCCTCATCGCGTAATTGGAACATTATTTTGATGTTCTGTGTAATCCAGGGAGGCCGTTTCGTCTTGACGAAAATCCTTTTCTTAGGAGCGAATATATCATAAAGAGATATGATATATGAAGTCAGCATGTTAACCATTTCATCCACGTTATGAAGAGAGAACAGAGATGACCAATCGATATTATACAGAGACTGATTAAAATTATCTATGTTAATGTTCGCTATAGGCCTGAAAGTGATAAATTTTGGTTTAGCTTTTATCTTATATATATTAAGTGTGCAGGAAACAAAAGCATGGCTGCTGAGTTCCTCTATGTGGTCTACCGCCAAATTACTCACTGGAACATTTGTGCATATTACATCTAATAAAGTTTGGTTGAAACGTGTAAAATGTGTCGGCTGAGATACATGTTGCGTTAAATTGACACTTTGAAGAAAATTTTTTAGTTTAATACAGTTTATATGGTCGCCATCCAAAAGATTTATATTAAAATCCCCTACGAGAATAAGGCTGTCGCACCACATAAAAGAACCAATGGAATCAGTAAGTGCATCCAGGAACAGATTAATATCCAGCCAGGGAGGGCGGTAAGCAGTACCGACCACGATGATCTCGCCACCTAAGTTAACCTTAAGCCACATCTGTTCCACGCCATGCGCTAACGGATGTGGTATAACCCTCACCGACGTGCCATTTTTAATATAATAACCAACACCCCCACCTCGAGATCGAAGAGTGAGCGGCCGAGGAACGTGGCGTAACCTGTAGCCCGGCACGGCCGGAGCGCGCCCCTCCTCGCCATCCCTCAGCCAAGTCTCGTTGATAGCCATCACATCTACTTTATGGCGCTCCATTGCCACCAGAAACTCATCATGCTTCGTACCCAAAGAACCCGGATTCAGAAGACCAACTTTAAATTTATTTTTGTTGTTCATTGTTATGGTAACTGTATAAATATAAGAAAAACAAATAAATTAAATATATATTATAATAAAACTTTAAAACATACTCACAAACTATAATACTAGAATAGACGAGTAAAAGCATGAAAATGATATTTAATGAATTAAATATTAAAATAAAATATAAAATACTAAGAACATAATATTCTTTTAAACTCGAGAAATAATTGACACACCTCAATAAATGCGACTGCGTGCAGAATACAATTATAAAGGCCGAATAGCAAAGACATCTTAAATTACATAATAAAACAAATTTTGCGAAATTAAAAACAGATCGTCCCATAATCCTTTGAAAGTGCGTATTTGAGCGAGGCGATATTTCCATCTCAAAATTAACTTTATGAAGCTTCCCATACACCTTTTTTTTACAATAATTTGAAACTATTATTAAAGGATAACATTTATGAAATAATATTGAGCAACTAAACTTATATATAAAACAAAAGACTAAACATGTAATATTTTTCATACAATGAGTGTTTGAAAATGCAACTAGCCGATAAATGTTTAGATTTAACAATGAGAGAGGTTGATAATAACACGTATAATATATATTTATAAGAAGAAATTCACGATAAAATATTATGTATGCTATGTAAGTATGCTTTAAAACATGGCTGGCCGTTATATGAATCATTAACGTAATAATCTTACAACGTTTAGACCATTTACATCTAACGCTATGTATAGTAATAACATAATGAAATATTACAAAAAGAACGCGTAAAATGCAGCTATATGCAAACCACAGAAACAAACAAATTGAAGTCATGAATAGCTTTGTATAGGTAATTACTTTTAAAATACAGATAATAAGTACCAGTAAGCTCGAAACTAGCTTTGGCCAAAAACCTTATTTATATCGCCTTCGGAGGATATAGTATGGTATTTAGAGTGCTGGTCGCGTCTTGCATATATATGGCCACGTCGGGTCCAGACATAACTCCAGCCTTTAGCGCGTTGTTGCTCCCGCGCCAGATGGAATAACCTACGGTTATTGCGCGTTAGGTGCTCGTTGATATAGAAGCGGCGCGGTTCTCCCGCGACTAGCCCGCCGCTATCAGCGCCGCGGCGCACGCGCGCCGCACGCAATAACTCGTTACGCAGATGGTGCCGGGTCAGTTTCACTATGATGGGGCGCGGACGCCCAGATGTGCTACGGTCGCTACTCATATCCAATCCGTTTTGACGACCGACACGATACGCATTTACAATATCCTTCTCTTCCAAAGACAGACCAATTTTATGTGCTATTGTTATAGTCAAATGTAATAGGTTTTCGCCTTTAATTTCTGGAAAGCCGGTAATTTCAACATCATTCATCAGATTACGCTGCTCAGAATCGTTCAACTGATGCTTAAGAGATTCAATGCTTTCAACTATATCATTACTAGGTTGACTAATCGGTTTGTTTGCTGAGTAATCTGACTCCATTCGCTCCAATCGCTCTTCAAATCCGTCTAGTCTCTTATTGTACTCTGCCATAACCATTGTGACCTTCGTCATTTCCTGACGAAAACTAGAAAGTTCGGTGCGCAAAAGTTTCATTTCCTCTGCAAGAGAGCTGGAGAGGGAATCATGGGCCTGCATCGGGGCATCCACGTAAATATCTCCGCTCCCCACATCTTGCGAGCATTCAGGTTCCGCTGATTTAGGAGACGAGTCTTTGCATGTTTTGCATAACCATTTTCCATTGAGTCGTGATTTGGGGCTTATACATTGTTTGTGGTACAGGTGACTGCATTTAAAACACTTAGCGCCATCTGCTGTTGGAGAGTAAAATTTGCCGCAGCTAGGGCACTTGTTGTTAGGCATTTTAAACCCCGTATCGATCAATGAAGTTAGTTATTGATTAATGCAGTAGAGGGCGCTATACTTAATTGAAATCACTATTTTATTGTGTTTGCAATGAAATTTGCAGATATGTTTAACAGTTATTGCTGTTTGAATTTATTGCACTCACATATAAAAATCATTAACTTTCTGTAATAAACAGAGCTCACAAAACCACAATCCCTCGTGATATACCTACGCGTTGATTTACTCACAGTTACTGCAGTCGGTAGTCGTAAAATCAGCTGTTAGTCAGCTGTTTTTTATTTTCACTTGTTAATCACTTATATCGTCTTCAATAACTTAGATAACACTGACTGTGATAGCTTTTAATGGATACTACTCAAAGAACACTTAAGAAGACTAATTAAACACTTTGACTATTTTTACAGCAAAAATAAACTGGGGAAACGAAACTGTCACTCCAACCGTCACGACTCGAACCGATTATTTTCTTATCGGTTCGAGTCGTGACGGTATATCTCTTTGATATTTATTTAATTTAAT
Organism: Colias eurytheme; assembly: GCF_061535395.1. Classification (NCBI taxonomy): domain Eukaryota; kingdom Metazoa; phylum Arthropoda; class Insecta; order Lepidoptera; family Pieridae; genus Colias; species Colias eurytheme. Next base: position 7,865,285 of record NC_142997.1, on the reverse strand, counting down.
AGTGAAATTTAAATTTGTATAGACTATAGTACAATACTGGCTATGGCTAAGTCTAATGTGGAAGGCGTCGGTCGTCTCTAGCACAGGTTTATACCTAGTTGAGGCGATCGTCGAGTTTGTATTATTTTATGTTACTGTATTGGTACTCAATAAATGATTTTTATTTTTTATTTAAATCACTTAAGAATCGAGTTTCCCTTAAGCTGTGCGGTGATATAAAGTGCGATGTGATTCAACTAAGAATAGGATCGCCTTAGCGCCATATCTTTTATATATATCACCATATTTTTGCTGTTTATTTTTTATTGCTTCATAATGCCTGTTCTAAACACACTATTTCAGTAAAGCTTTGCAGTAATTTTTAATTTCACTTTTCCATTAATTACAAAATTCAACACATCTTATCACCAACATTTTTCGAATCCCACCACGTGATATATAAATATTTTTTCTATTCTTTAAAAACCACTTAATTCAGACACTTACCAAAATCAATATCCAACATGGCCGCATTGGCACCTTCAACCAGCACTTTCCTCCCACTTCTGATCTCTTTGTGCAAGTAGGACACTGTATCTTTCACTAATGGACGAACTTTCTCTGCGTATTCTTTATATGTGGCTAGTTCACTCTCAATGTCCACTTCGAGTGATGGAAACATTCGTTTGTACGTAGCGGCTAGCGTTCGGAATCTGTAAGGATAGTTATTTAAAATTAATTTAGTTTGAAGATAAAGCTATTAACCATTGTAATTCTTTCAATTTGCATATAATATGTACATAGTTTTAAAGATATTGATGCTTTGATAGAACCACATATTTTAATTTATATTTAGGTTATGTAATTACTATAGTTCTATATGACTAGGAAGTCATTGTCGACGTGGTCGTCAATGATTCGAACAATACCCATTTTCCATATAAAATAAAGTATTTTTAAGGCAAGAAAGCATATGCATTATACACAAGTTAAACATAAATATTATAATACATCTATTTTGTGTATAGTTCGTTTAAAATTATAAGCTTTTCCAAACCATACCTAAACATACCTAATTGAATGTTTGTTGAATATTCAAACGAGTTTGAGCAGGATTTATAATGAATACCTTCATATTACATTCATGACAGCTTGTATTTTAACAAATCCTGTAGGCAAATCAAGTAAGTACCGATCATTGAAAATTTTTACCCGCATTGCTACGCTCCTTTTGGTCTTAGCGTGATGATTTATAGCCTATATAGCCTCTATAGCCTTCCTCGAAAAATGGGCTATCTAACAGTGTAATAATTTTTAAAATCGGGTCCGTAGTTTCTGATATTAGCGCGTTCAAACAAACTCTTCAGCTTTATAAAAAAAGTATAGATAAAACAATTCTTTGATGAAAACTGTGGTGACTTCATTGATATTTTCGGACGTCAGAACATGTACAAAGTAAAATCTTCAAGTGGCTTGATAAAACATGACGCTTATCTAATCTCAAATACTTTTACACGGCAATATTAAGTAACCCATTGTGTATGGAATAATGCAATTTGCTACACTGCATTGTTTATTTGATTTAATGAAACAACATGTTGTTTATTCATGTAAAAGACATTTCAGGAATTTCTACATAAGCCTTATAAAATTAGATTAAAAATACTTTTGAGTTTGAGTCGAATCAAATTAGAATATTTTAACTCTTGTTCTCGTTGTTTTTTACAACCCTAATGGTAATACGATAGTTTAAGTTAGCTAAAATCCATACTAATATTATAAATGCGAAAGTAACTCTGTCTGTCTGTCTGTTACTCAATCACGCCTAAACTACTGAACCAATTTGCATGAAATTTGGTATGGAGATATTTTGATACCCGAGAAAGGACATAGGCTACCTTTTATTGCGAAATATGTACCACGGGCGAAGCCGGGGCGGACCACTAGTAGTCTATATATCCAGTTACTTTAGTATAAAATCTGAATTTAATTCGCATGCACGGACGACAAACATTTCATAAGACACGTTTTAGATCGTCCAAATGAAGGTATTTCCTAAAATTCTGGTGTGAGCAATAACTTCGGAAAAACACGGATCATTCATGATAAGCAGTCTTTCGCTGGCCCACTTCCTATCTACTGTAGTTGTAAATATTGATAATAATAAATAGATAGAATGATTCTCGAGGAAGTTTTTAGTATATAATGTACTAGCAATGCCCTGCGGTTTCACCCGCATAGATAGCGATATCTTTACAGTGAAAAGTCTACTATAGGTCGGACATGAAAATCACCTTTACCCCGTCCCGCACTACGGCCTTTTTTTTTTTGTTTTAGTGGGGAAATCTTTCATAGATACCCACGGCCTCCAGGGGAGGGGCCGTGGGTTATGTCAGATTCCTACCGACCAAAACCCCACTGTGTTCCGTCAAGACGCATATTGGTAGAATTCCTCCGTGACCCCCGCACTACGGCCTGCTCGAACAGTATACCTACTATTTTCTGTAGATTGACACTTTTAAATTCGTTATATCTTTTGAATGGAATATCCAATTCTTTTCATTTAAAAAGTATTTTGCTGGTATTGAAACAGTCTATAATAAAACATCATTTAATGGGATAAGGATTAATATATGTCTATGTGTATGGATAACATGGTTTGATTACTGTCGGCACTTCTATTTACTTTGAAAACGTAAAAAAGTTGTTGTAGTAACATAACTACTGAAGATGGACATATGGTATCGCGGACTTTCTTGTAGATATTGATCCATTCTATAATACTGTAGAACATTTTTTTGTTCTATCTTCAATAGATTCCGCAGCGCACGCGATGACAGAAGTTTTATTGAGGATTTTTTTACACCTTGGGTTACATTATTGCATTTTTGGTAAGGATCTCTAATTTTTTTGAAAATGCAATATAGCCTATGTTGCTCAGTAAAGATGCAGCTTTCTAATGGTGAAAGAATTTTTGAAATCGGTCCAGTAGTTTTTGCGTGAAAACCATACATATATACTTACATACATACTTACAAACTTTTCCTCTTTATAATATTAGTATAGATTAAGTTTTGGATAGAGGGGGCGAGCCGCGGGCGGAGACCGAGTATCATGAATTTGATATTTAGTTTCATAGCATCCAAATGCCTTATAAATTAGATTTTTTCAAGGAAAAAATTCGAGCCGGTCTCGTGATCAAATTTTTTCTATTCTTTAAAAATTTTAACCTAGTAAGTATAAAAAATATTTTATCACAGTATCACTTACTTCTCTTCAAATATTTGGAAGTCGCCAAGCAAATCTCCAATCCTGATGCCGTTTCTCGTGGCTTTCGACGAGTAGGTCGGGCCAATGCCTTTCTTCGTCGTGCCCAGGGAGTTTTTGCCTTTTTCGGCTTCTTGGAGACCATCAACCTGTCAAAGGGTTCAATAAATAAATACATACATCTGGGCATTTTACTTATCCAAATTCGAACCCCGACCCGATAGCATAATCGTTGCGTACATAAATTTAACATAGATAAGAATCTGCAAACTGTCACAGTTTCTTCCATCAAGCCTTTTATAAACATCCATAGGTGTGAAAAAGGTCCTCAAATTTATTCGTCCTTTTTGTCGCTCTACAAATTCTATTGAAATAATACCTACTACATATAAAGAAATTTCTTAGTAGATATCTAACCTTCACTCATTTTGCATAGTTTTCAAATTTGTTTTTTTACTATCTTTGTGTACAATTTTAAGCACGCACGAAATATTATCTCACGAATATAATAGTACAGAATTTCCATACACTATCACGTTAATCAGCATCCTATTGTTAGTGTGACAAAGAGATTCAATTGTTCATATGAATTGTTTTATGTTTAAAGCGCGCTTAGAGAATCCTTGGAATGGGTTATTGCTCTGTAACTCATGTTTAGTTTGTACAAAAGACTACAATACTGTACTTTTGTACACGCGATGGATTCATTCGAAGATTTTCCAACAATTTGGTAAGCTTCTGCTATCATATTGAAGGTAAAGGCCACTTTTGAATGAGTTTGCAGCGAAAAATACATCTAAATAGAATGGAAGAGAATACCTACCCATAGTCTCACCATCTGTTAAAATGGAAGAGAATACCTACCCATAGTCTCACCATCTGTTAAAATGGCCGAGGAGTAACTTACTATGTTCTGACGTTGCTACAAGATGATGCATGCTCCTTAAATAGACAACGAATCCGATCTCTTATCATCCCCCAAAAGCAATAAAGAATACAAAAAAGAGACTCTTCAGAAGTGAACCTTTTTTGGGCAAGATTAAAAGACACCAAAATCGTCGCCTTACTCCATGACGTGACCTTAAAATTTTACGCTGAACTTTTAGCCTTTGTCCTTTTCCAAGCTGTAACCGTTACTTTAGTAAGAAATAGCAGGATTAATTAAATAAATATCCCCTTATAGCATACCTGCTGATGTATATCGAAGACTAGGTGCGCCCGGTCGGATACTATGAGCCGATTCTGCCAATTCCCCATTCCTTTTGATTCGTTCTTCTTCAGCTCTTCGAACAGTCCTGGCAAATGTATGACCACTCCATTGCCTGTAACAGAGTAAGGGAAACCTTGAAAATCTACACTTTAAGGAAGGTACCCTTAGGAAGGAAGGAGCCTTATACGAAAAACACTATTTCTCCATCGTGTTATTGTAATTTCTTCGACACTCAGTAGAAATAAGTAGAAGTGGTACCTACTTCTTATGTGATATCCATTGGAGCCTAGTGCTCAAGAAATTGAATACATTTATGATTTAGTCAAGGATCTCTTAGAGCAAGAGTATTAACTTCCATCTTAGTTATTTAATATTCAATGCACTGGATGCATATTTAAATACGATAAAATAGCAATTAGCTAGACAAGTCTAAAGTTACTGTTTATAGGTAAACATTGCACATTATTGCTTGTTAATTTCCTAAGTATTGGATACTCAATAAATTCCTAAAATTTGAGTAATGAGAAACATTTTTTTGATAAAACTTCAATTTCAATATTTCATAATCCTTCCATAAAAGATTTTAACAAGACAATTTCTAAGCCACGAACACGAAAGTAAACAATTTGAGCTGTTTTACTATTGTATAATGCAATCAAAAATTATAGACGACCTTCCAAAATGAACATTAAGCATCAAGCCGTACCGAGACACGGCAGGTACAGAATTAAATGTTTTTATAATCGAATCTCATTTTATTTCATGCAATTTATATGGTAAGCAATGGCAGCATGTTTTGCTTCTTGAACACAATGGGTAATGAATAATGATAAAACTCTTTAGGTTCGTAATTAGGTACGATGCGTGTAAAACATTCGCTGTATGAACGAAGTATGGCCTTCTTAGTTTATACTTAGGTTATTCAAAATGTTCTGATATAAATGGAAATAAAATATTTCTATAATTTTATCAAATACTTTTTATGTGTAGGTAGCGTTGGCTACTATGAAGTATTCCGTGGTGTAGGTAAAGATGGTGAACCCTTAAAAAATTTGTCATTTTAGGAACGTCGCGTCGGTGCGAATGAGAATTTCTACAAAAGTAATTGCTTTTTAATAGGGTAGCAATAAAACGAGTGACTGTAAATTACAGTTCTAAGTGTCAAAATTAATTAATTTGGGTTATAGAATTACTAAGTGAGCGACTGACTTCGAGTGACGAGAAATCAACAGAACAGCAACTTACAAACATTAATTTGAGTTACTTAAAATACAAAATGAGCAGCTTCATAATATTTGAGCGACCTAATATTTGTTTGAGTGTCAACGTTACGTCCTGCATTTTTTTCAATATTTGGCAAATGTATTTTTTATACTGAGCGGTATTTTATCTTAAATGAAGTGTTTCGAATACATAAACCACTTTGAAAAATACACTAATGATCAGAGTATAATGAGCTCACATTTAAAAAATAAAAATAATATGAAATAAATATTTTTAAAAAATAAAAATAATATGAAATAAATATTTGAAGAAACACTATTCTATTAGTTGAGCAATTTTATTATTGAAATATAAGGGTAATTAAATAAAACAATGAACTCCGTAAAAATAAAGTAATATGTATGCACGAAATGCGACCATTTTTGTTTGTTTTTTAAAAGCGATTCGCTTCTGACGTTGTTTATTAAAGTCTAACCTAACCTAACCTAACTGTTTTCTATTGAAAAAAACATTCGCTTCTGGTATTCGCCGGCGCTACCGCGGCACTAACTTAAAATATTCTGAATTTTTAATGTTTTATGGACTCTCTAAGATATTTTATACGATCTGGCCAAATGTCGATGACCAAATCGACACGATTACGACGATCAAACTATGTTGGCCATTTCATGAAATGAGCAAATCTACGATATGGCCACGACACATACATATGGGTGATTATACAAAAATGGGGTAACTTTTGAGGATATTTTGTTTACTATATTTTTTATATCAGATTGTTACAAATTAGGGTGTATATGATAGCTAATCTAATGAATATATTGTTCCAAATCGGGCCAGCCAGTTTTTTAAGTAGATTGTGAGATATTTTAAATTTTCTGAAATTGGCCTCCAGGGGACTGACGAGGCTAACATGGTACTGATAAAAAACACAATTTTGTAATATTCTTAAAGAAATTGAATGAAAATTACTACAAATCTCTCAGTTTTAATAATGGCACATGTCTTTTAAGTATTAAAATCACTTAGTTACGTTTAAAAATGATAATTAATAATATGTGATACTGGGAAAAAAACAATGTCTCAAGTTTCAAAACAGCCTTCTGACATTTAACGCTACGTGAATATTCTTACTCTCTTACTTAACTTTTTCTACTTTGACGTAGTTTTACTTGATATTTCAAGTAATTCACAAACAATAGAAACAAAAAAACGGCCAAGTGCGAGTTGGAGTCCTAAAAAACCTATTTTTTATTATGTTTGTAACTAAAAATTTACACTTTTAGCAATTTTTCCTTATCTGTGTTATAAAGACGTTGCTATTTACCAAGTAGAAGTAAACTATATAGCAGTTTATAGTAGACTGTATACACTGCAAGCATCCTGTGTGTTTTTTTATTCCCTTGCGAATATTTAATTTTGCGGAAATTTGCAGTATTAACGGATGTAGGTATCTTTTGATTGCGTTGCGTTATAAGTTTGATTTTTTTACAGCCCCAAGGGTTCTTAATCTTGAGTATCCAATATAAATTTCAGATTGATACCTCCACGCGTTCCAAAAAAAACGTCTTAACAGACAAACGGACAACAAAGTGATCCTATAAGGGTTCTGTTTTTTCCTTTTGAGGTTCGGAGCCCTAAAAATCTACCAATATTTATGTTAAAAGTACTAATTATAGTAAAATTAAAAACCAAAGTCTCGAATGAAAGTCTCATCTGAGTTTTCATAAGAGCCCCTTGACATTTTTATAATGTTATTAAGTATATTAATTAATTTTTATGTTATTTTGAGGTAATTTTACTTCACAGTAATATACGTATACGTATTTATCTGATAAATATAAAAAGCTATGCCCTGAAAGCATCAAAATCAATAATTAAAATAAAATAAGATCTTTTTTAATAAAATTATTAGTAGTTTGTTTCAATAGCTCTTTTCTTTGCTACTCTTTCTTAAATGTTTCTTCGCTAGTCAAATTCAGGTTCTTTTAGCGTGGCGCATGATGTTTTAAACTGAAATATAAAATAGAAATGCTTATACCAATAGCAATCAAGATAAAAGTTCTCAAAAACGTCAGAATCATCAGTACTATGGGGTCGCGTCAGTCCTCTGGCACGATATCTGACAAAGGACTGATGCCAGCGGATTGATGAAAAGGGACTTAATATGAGATTATAATCACAAATTATGTTTTTTGCCTAATTTCTAATATCAACAAACTATATTTTTACAAATCATAGTTAACCATTTATAAATGAAAATAAAAATCGGATTAACAATAAAATAACGACTCACCATAGGACTGAAATGTTGACTGGCGCAGCAAGATTTTAGAGGACAAACACAACCCTAGCGCTGGTACAGTTATGACGGCCGTCAAAATATGCGGTGCACAAGTAACTTCATTACCAACATTAATACTTAGACAGGGATTTGACCTCGACTTGGTGATATTTAGCGAGAATTTCGAATTTAAAAAACACACAACGGACTGACTAGTGAAAACGATGACAAAGTTTAATTTTATTTTTTAAATAAAATGGAAAACATTGCGTTATGAAATTTGTAGTATATAATACTATGTACATCAAAGATTGTAGTGTTTTTGTAAGTTTTCTTAAATCGATGATAATGTTTAAACGATAGTCACTTGATTGTTGGTTTTCGGAGTTGTGACATGCCAAAGTACTGACATTTGAGGTATTAATTTATTTTTTTTATTCATTTGTATTTTAAATAAAGAAGTGAAATTGAGTGACCAAATAAAGGACGCTTCATTGTTTTAAAATAGATTGTTATTTGAATAAAATATAATAAGACTTTGTTTAAATTGGCTGATGACATCGAGTTACCCCATTTTTGTATAATCACCCATATCTATTGAAAAATTCGGGACAGTCGCACGATCCTTTTTGCTAGTCGATTCGTCGCCCCGCCCCCATTCGAATTCGCGCGCATTTAAAAATCTGTAGTTTTCATTAAAAAAGCGTATCAAAATAAAAAAACATAAGCCCTCAAATAGAATATCAGTAACCAATAATCATTAATAAAGCAGCTTACAAAACTTTGCTCAAAGTGAACTTTTTAGTAGTTCGCTAAGTATAACCTCACTTAGAAAAATCGAATCTATCTTAATATTGAAGTTGCCCTCTCTGTATTTCCAGTCGCTCACTTAGTAATGAAGTCGCTCGGATAAAATATTAATATCTGAAATGGATTTATCACAATCCACTTTTTGTAAGCTCGTTCTGGATTTTATTATAAATCAATATTCGTCGTCAGTTTAGTTAATTTTTCGCTTAGTCAAATTCATACCGCTCAAGTTATTAAAACAGTATGTCATCATCAGTCGCAAAGTTTTTTTTTGTTCGCTCGTTTTATAATTCCCCTTTTTAATATAGTAAACATGTAATTGTATTATTTGTTACCTTAAGTAATGTGGAAGAACATAAGGAAAACTCTTGTAGAACCTTGAAGAACATATTTTTGTAAAAACATATTTGTGGTTATTTCAATAAATTGTTTGTCAATAAAGTGTTTTTCACATTGTTTACTTAAATCTATACATGCAATACTATGAGTGCATACGCCAGTTACTCACCAACTGAAGTTACTGTATGACTAAGAGATGAACTAAAGATCTTAAACAAAATTATATCGTTACATTTAATTAATTGATAACGACAAAATGGTTTCTGTACCTAAATGTTTGCATAAAATACACGTAGCACGTAGTTACGCATAATCTCAAGTGTCTGCTCACGTGATATAGAAAATTAGTAAGTACATTGTTTGTACACAAACACAATCTAACTCTGATAAAATATGTACAACAGAAAAAAACGTCACTGACGCTTTTATTTATTTACGTTTTCGTTCATTGTGAAAAATGAAGCCTTTCCACATTTATAGAACTGATATTTCTGTACGAACCCGATCATTAAACAAAAAGGAAAATGATGAGAAAACAAAACGAATATAAACATAAAAATAATAGACTAATCGAATCGGTTATAAAACCTATATCGATAGCTGCGAAAATCAGCTGTTCAGGTATGACGCAAAGAGGCGTATAATCACAATTGAGTCATCATTTGTAAATAATTTAATGCCTGCAAATAGACTTACAAATTAGAACATAGCTTGCAAATTAGGACAGAACTACTAAGCAGTTTTTGTATATTATTGCCAAAAGGTACAGTATAGTCACATGAGAAATATAGTCGTCAATTTTTTTTTTCCTATTATAAGGACCTTCCCTTGACACAACAAACAGGAATAAGTGAAATCTACCCAGACTTTACACGTGAAGGCAAGATCAATGGAAATGTTCATATAGAGAAGAATCCTTGATAGCAACAAATTGATATGATATGTAATATATTCTAATAGTCATTGCACAATACATTATCGCAACATTAAACGCTTGCACACGATAATGTGACCTACTGTTACTTATAATAGGTACGAAAATTGTTTGCATAAGCCATAACATTTAGCATGAGTAATTTCCGCGGAAAGCTAATACATATGACATTCTGGTAGAACATTGAAATGTACCTATTATGTAGTAACTATACTTTGTAAAACATGGCATTTCAGATTGTTCATAGAGTTTAATACATAATCTGCAGCGTAAATTCAAATTGAAAATTCATTTTATCGTTTTTTTACACCTATGATATACATAGGTATGCAGGTAGGTTCTATGTCTAATATAAGAAAATATAATTCTTGTGTGTAATAAAACACAGAGTCACCATGTCAACATTGCAGATCCTAAAATGCTGTCTTTTCTTAGATTCTGCCTGATAATACCGCGTTCATATTTGGGGGTTGTTTTTGGGCCTCCGGACCTCTCACTCACCGTACGAAACACGGTGGCATACTGTTTTCTGTGAGGGTGTGGTAACTTCCCCGGTGCGAGCTTGGCCCATTTCGTGCCGAAGCAATGCTCGACTCCCACTACTAAGATGTAACTAAGCGATTGTGACGTTGAAACGAAAAGAACGAGAATAAGATTATATCAATCAACTCCATCTAAACTTTGTATGCTTGGCTCGTGCATTTTAAATGTTATTATTATAACCTTAGATAGGTTAAAATTATTAAGATAACATAACATAAACTATCATCATTATCGATACATCGTTAAACTATATGATTAATTGATTGAAAACTCGATTAAGATTAACCTAAGTAGTATAGAAGTAAATCAGGGATTTCCAATACAATCGAATTATATTTATTATTGACTCCAATATTTTACCCAGTTACCGATTAGGTACTTGGTCCATTGAAAAGTTACATTTGGGGTCGCATTTTTTAGAGGACGCAATTTTATTTTTTTGATGTGTAGGAGGGGTCAGTGTGAAGCTATCACCAAGTTTGTGGGGTCGCCACCCTTGTCCCACGGCCGCCATCTTGAAAATAGCGGTTGAAATGGTTTTTACGATATATCTCTTAAACTATTTATCTGATAATAAAACAATGTTAACATTATTCGTTGCAAATTAAATTCTCTACAACTTAGGTTCAGTAACTTTTTGTCGTAGAACTATAAACAAAAAAGTTATAAGCGAAAATGTTCAGAAATTAGAGATGTTTATATTTTTCAATAAAACTTTTTTTTATAAGTTTACGAAGAAATTATATCAGACCATTTTTGTAGATTGTTTTTCGTAGAACAACTTTTATTTACAACATTTTTTCATTAAGTAAATAGCTAAGGTTTTACAGCCATCCGAAGTGAGTACTATTTTTCAGTAGTAACTATACATAATAAATTGGCTATTGGCTCTTTTCCCAGACTCCAAAACAATGGAAGCACACTGCAGAACATTTCAGCCCTGCTTTTCGACGTAAAAAAAAACGCACTTCCAGACTGTACCTCCTGGGTTGTGGGGAAAAGATTCAATAATTAATTATTAATAATATTGTAAAATTAATTATTAAAAATATTATTATAACAAAAATAAAATAATTACTGGTGACAAATTATTATTAGTACACACATAATATATCGTATTCTGTATAGTAAAGAGTACTTAAAATAGTACTCACTTCGGATGGCTGTAAAACCTTAGCTATTTACTTAATGAAAAAATGTTGTAAATAAAAGTTGTTCTACGAAAAACAATCTACAAAAATGGTCTGATATAATTTCTTCGTAAACTTATAAAAAAAAGTTTTATTGAAAAATATAAACATCTCTAATTTCTGAACATTTTCGCTTATAACTTTTTTGTTTATAGTTCTACGACAAAAAGTTACGGAACCTAAGTTGTAGAGAATTTAATTTGCAACGAATAATGTTAACATTGTTTTATTATCAGATAAATAGTTTAAGAGATATATCGTAAAAACCATTTCAACTGCTATTTTCAAGATGGCGGCCGTGGGACAAGGGTGGCGACCCCACAAACTTGGTGATAGCTTCAAACTGACCCCCCCTACACATCAAAAAAATAAAATTGCGTCCTCTAAAAAACTCAAGGTCAGGCCTAAAAAATGTAACATTTCAATGGATCAACTATAGTCTGTCCACTATAAGAATTGCTTTTTGACAGCTCGACGGGTGATACCAGAAGTGATGTTCAAAAGATTATCGATTGTGATACCATTTCAATTAAAAATTCAAAATATTATCATAAATCGAATCAGGTACGTAAATAATAATTACAACGTAAACATAATAATAAGACCACATATAGTACGACATAAAAGAGATGAAATTAATTATTTTGGAACTAATTCGTTTTTCATTACCTGGCAACCCTGAATTGGCAATGTAGCTGTCAAGTTGAATAAAAATTTGTTGTTTTTTTCGTGAAGTGGAGAATTATTGAGATAAAATTGTTATGTAGAACAAGAAATTTAAATAAAAAAGGAGACATCATGAAAAAGGTTAAACGTAGCGGTGTCCGTGATGTGGTGTATAAAGTTTTTATTCGGTGTTTGTCCGAATTTCAAGCTGGAAATTTATTGACTGATTTGGAAAACGTTTACAAACGTACAGCAGAATATACCGGTGAGATTCCATTTATTTTTGCTCAGTACTACGTAAAATAGAATATTCCATTAGTAACGAGTGTTTAATGTATGTATGTATGGCGATTATTACGTTTTCGCAAATTAATTTGAGGTTATTTGTATGTAAACAAAAACTAGTTTTTATAGTGCGACCAGCACAATTTGAGTCAAGAAGTTATATCCAATCCAACCAGCCTCAAATAAAGTACCTAGTTTAGATTTTACTACAAAGTATAGTGATAACTGTTTTCATACAGCTTCAATCAAACCATAAGAAAAAAAATCATATTTACTGTATCATATTTACAGATACTGAAGATGCCCCGTACCCTCTTGCCAGTACTTCGAAACAGAGTGATGATCAGTCCTTTGAAGGAGTAGAATATTTAGATTTTGATGAATTATATTAATGTACAAAATTTATCTACAAAAAAAATAAAAATATGTGGTTTTCAAATCGCCTTGTTTTTTTCTACCCGACGGACCCAGAAAGAGGGTAATGTGTTTGAGCTGCATGTATGCTTGTTTGTTTGTATGTTTGATTTTATGTGCGCCTCTGCAGTCTAAACACTTGACCGATTTTTATAAAATAACTAATTCCAAATACATTTAAGTAAAATTTGACCTAGGTAGGTCAATTAAAATACTAATGTATTTTTGTCTTAAATTACACTATTGCTACACTGAAACAGTTATAACGGTTTAAATCGCGGTATTTATTTTAGATAAAATTATATACATTTTTGGATTTTTATTCTATAGTATCAAGATCGCTTGCGTCGCAGTATCAGTGTTGCTATATGAGCGACGGTGGCGCCCTCATTTATTTTCATCTCTTTTGTGTCGCACTGTATCTATGCATTGTATGTTAAAACTAAACTAAACTAATATTTTGTTATTTATTGGTTTCTATCTTACAATTTGGTTGTCTTTACGTTTAAATTATATATCATAATAGAAGAGTTTTTCTGTATCGGATATATTTTACAGAGATATATTTTTATTTCTATCGATTATTATAATCTATCGACCCATCATTGAATAATTCTGTGTAAACATCACTAAGTGGGCGGGACCTGCCCATGAAGTACGATAATTATTTGTATGACATTTTAACATAGACAATACAATCCTTCATAGGCGTGAAGCTGTCAAAAAGCAAATAATATAATGGACAGAGTATAATAGAATATCAGCAATATGCTATAACTACCGACTTATGTTTTTTTCTTTCTGTACCGTAAACTTCTATTTACCAATGTTATAACATTTCTGTTATTTTTATTAACCTAAATCTTCGTTATTAATATTTGAGCCCATTTATTAAAAAAAAGTTACAAGCTATATAACATCACGATATAATTGATGATTTTCTTTTCAAATTATATTACCTTCCGATTTAACGGGGAAAACCCGCGTTTTATCATTAGCGAACGAACTTGCTGGTACCTACGTACATCACAAGTGACTTTCTGACAGAATGTTAATTGTGGAACTCAATTTTATTAAAAACTCTTGACTTAGTAACAATATTCTTTGTCCATAAAATCAAATGTGAATACGGCTACTCGTCTACGACTTATACATCTAAAGAAACACGCATATATGAGACTGAGACACACACTAATAGCGTAATGAAGCAGAACATTTTAATTGAACGGTAATAGACACATTAATAACGCTTATCACATTTCCATAAATTAGACGTGGGCAGACTTTGGCCAAGTGATAGAAACATTCGAAACGTTACATTGAGGGCTTATCATCCATGCGTCATAGTTTTGTTTCGCACCAATAAATTGCCCGCGGGTTTTTCACTTACGAAAACGTTAAAAAATCTTACTGATAGTTATTTATAGACTTTAAAGTTGGTGAAATGGAGTATGTTTTGGGATATACTATACACATCACGGGAAAACCACCGAACGGATTTTGATAATTGCCCACTGCCAAGTGCCATCACTGGTTTATGTACCAAAAATAGAAGACAAGAAATATTTGATAATTCCTGCAGATTCTTTCATTTCTTTCGTGTGTGAAACTGCGCAGCACAGCTAGTGGTTTATAAAGTTTTGCACCGTTAAAGTAATGAGAAATCTTGCTAAGAATTAATTTCCACTACAATTAAAATATTAGATTACTGAAATAAGTAAAGTTATTTTTAACAAAATAGCCCAAAACAATGCAGATGACGCAATTTTCTGGCGATGCTTCAAGGGGACGTCGGTCACTCGTAGCGTTAAAGATTTCAATATCAACGAGCTGTAACTATAGACACACCCTCAGATACATACTGTTCACACCTATATTTTGTAAACAACTAGCTTCCCGCATTCGTCTTTATCCATATTCTCTAATTACTCGGCAGTTGTTCCTTTTTTTATAGTGGGGAAATCTCCCAAATATACCCACGGCCCCCGGGGAAGGAGCTAAGGGTTATGTCGGATTCTTACCGACTAAAACCCCACTGTGTTCCGTCGAGCCGCGCAGTTAGCCGGGGCCGCGGGTACCTACTCTTAGAAATCGTCCACGACCCGGCAGTTGTTCCTATTCCTATACCAACTCACAAACATATTATTTTTCAAATTTATATTTATTCAACTAGAGTTCGTTAAGGAGCGCTTTTTAATCGTCAAAGTAATACAGAAAAATAATAAATTACTAGATATGTATATATCTTATTCATCCCCTTGAAGTGATCTTTTCGCTACAAAAAATATCATATGTATTTAAAGGTTTAATTAATTTATAATTATGTCAAAATTAATGTTCAACGAAACCTGAACGGTTGCATTCGATTTACAATATCAGGATGTTGATAAAACATCTTTTACATATATATAATTACGCAAGGAATAATTTATTGAATATTACTTGTAGAAATCGATTTATTTTTTTGTCGGTTTTTATCAATATTCAATACATCTTTTTATGACACGGTGAACCGGTAAATACACCGGTTCACTTTCGATTATTATTTTATCGTCGTATAATTATAAAATCTATACTAATATTATAAAGCTGAAAAGTTTGCTTGTTTTAACGCGCTATTCTCAGGAACTACTGTTCCGATTTAAAAATTCTTTCGGTGTTAGATAGCCCATTTATCGAGGAAGGTTATATGCTATATATATCATCACGCTAAGACCAACAAGAACGGAGCAATGCGGATGAAACCGCGGGGCACAGCTAGTATATGATATGAGGAATTTAAATTAATGTTAAAGATGTCTCAAACAAGGCTGCATGCAAATGCAAAACTACATAATAAACGAACAAACACGTTTTTAATTCGTTTTCGATCTGCTATCGATTTCGAAATTATTATTTTAATTACTACATGTGTACCTAACGCGTTAAAACAAGGGCACAAAATAAGCAGACAATTATAAACCTATAATAACTTCGATCATGCAATTTAGTGCAAAACAAGAATAAGCAGATGGTTCCATGGAATTATATTTTGTTAAACGGTTCAAGAGTAAGAAGCGAACAAACATACAAGGTCTTACCGATGACCGAAGTGCATTTCTGGTTGATGATGCCACTGGGCAGGAGGTGGAAGTCGAACTCTTTGCCGTTGACCACCACTGTGTGGCCTGCGTTATTGCCACCCTGGATAACAAGCCTTTATTAGTATTTTGGAATGTACACTAATAATAAATCTATACTAATATTATAAAGCTGAAGAGTTTGTTTGTTTGTTTGAACGCGCTAATCTCAAGAAGTACTGGTCCGATTTGAACAATTCTTTCGGTGTTGGATAGCTCATTTATCGAGGAAGGCTATAGGCTATACCTCATCACACTAAGACCAACAGAAGCGGAGCCACGCGGGTGAAACCGCGGAGCGCAGCATGTTTCCGCAAATCGACGACGAGCGCCTATTTTGCGTTAAATCTGCACTTATAGAAATAAAAAAATACTGATCTGTAGTCGCTCCGTGACCACACTCGTAAAGTACTCGAAACGTCGGGATAAATAATATAAAAAATAAACAGCTTTTAAAATCCGTAAGTCTTTAATTACTAAATGGATAATCCTCTCGTAAAATCAAACAATAAAATATCTGCACTGATATTAAAACACAAATGTTTTTTTTATGTATGTACAAATTTACAAACTACTTCATTTTCTCTCCATTCCTGAATGACATTAGCTACTTCATTAAATCCTGATTTAATCCAAATATTTGGAACTAGTAGCAAAACTACCAGTTTTATAAAAAACAATAATATATACCTATCTGAAAGTATGTTCAAAAATATGTGGAATTCCAGACAGTAACATGATATATCTTAATCTTTGCGCCCAATAAATATAAATAATCAATAAGGTCAATGACCACTTATCACACAAAAAAATGTCTCCCAGCTTATTGTGGGAAGTTAATTTGGGAACAGAGCTATTATTAATAGAATGTTATTCTTTGAATTATTTAGCTTTTATTCTACAACATTACTTTTTTATGTATGTTGTTGTGTCTAACTGAAAATAATGCAAATAAATGATGTAAGAGATAGTGGTAGGAACATTTATTTTGATCAGTATGTATACCATCTAATATGTTGACATAAAATAATTTATTAAACATTGTCACTTGTTATTGGAAGCAACAGAATTGAATTATCTTGCAATATTCAATTTTCTATTTCCCAATAGTGTTACACAAATATTTGATTAGAAACATGATTGGAACCTTGATGAGATTTCTCTTTTTATTCAGCAATACTATTGTCACTATATACAGGTCAAGTTTTGCAATAGCTACATTTCTATTAAGACTAGATAACCGAAATAAAAACATAAGATAACACTAGAAATTATTGTGAATCAGACTAACTAATTTAAATGTCTTACAGATATAAACTAAAAAGTCTTTCATCCCTCAGCCCCCGGAATCACAGACACAATATAAAATCTATTGCACAACAAAGTTCTTATAACAAGGGCATATCCGAGATTATATAAGTTTTGCAAATCCATACCGAGATTATATAAGTTTTGCAAATCCATATAATATCATATTCAAGTGGTTTTATCATAAAGAACATTGAATAATACCTTATTTTAACCAAATTCTTTAGCATGTTTTTAAATTGCTATTCTATTCCAATATTTTATTATTGTTCCCTAAAATATTAATATTAAAAAACACAACATGCAAGTAATAGGAACAGAGTTTGAATTCCTGTTCAATACCACTTTGATTAATTCTACATCTAACTAGTTCACACTAAAACATCACGTAGAAGAGTTATGAGTAATAACTAATAAGTAAATGGCTATTATTCTATTGCAGTATTTACTGTTACAATGGTGAATCAAAAGAGAATATAGGTAGACTATAAGTATTCTGATTTTTGATCTAGTTATGCTATAAATAAAATCTTATATAATTCTTAATAGCAGAAAAAGTTATTTTTCGTCAGTAACCATGACAATAAACAGCTCGGACCTTGGCAGTAATCCACAATTAACGAGTAACGTTCATACAATTCACGGTGACTATTTACGTTTCTAAACGTTTTGCTACGCTCGGCATCAATCACGGTCACATGATTTAAAAAAAAACAAATGCAAGTGTTCGCGGGAAATGTGTATGATTTTATTGTGTTACGTAATTTAACAAGACACGAGGAATGATCTACGCAATTGAGATTTACATCACTTGGCAGACGAATCTCAGAACATATCTACTAACATGAAAATCCTATGTTTTCAAACAGTTTGGACAACTGCCAGACAAAAGCTTTTTGTAGAAAAACAAATGTTAGATACAAAATTTAAAAGCAATTTATATCTCAAAGCAAAAAATAAACACTCCGTAATTATTTCTAAAAGTAAATTGTTTGGCTCTAACCTATAAATTATCGATGTAAACATTGCATTCCAAATATATAAGGTAACGTAATAATTGTTCCATGAGGAGAACTTGCTTTGTTCCTTATTGCAAAATATTTCTAAAAATTAAATAACAAAATATAATGAATAAATACCTGACAACGACACACGATGTCGGAGTTCAGAGCCAATAAATCCACTACTTTGCCTTTTCCCTCGTCGCCCCATTGCGCACCCAAAACAACTGTTACTTTATTAGATTCCATCTTATTTTGTGTATAAACACAGTCACCGTTTACTTCAGAATGCTTCGAATTTGTAATCGAAGCCATTTTCTGCGAAGTGTGAACTCCGTAAATTTATGCAAAAAAGCACGACATGCGCGCGCAAGATCCAAAGAGCAAAAAGATTTCTTAGCTAGCAGTGATACCATTCTAAAAATATCGACGAGTAACGACTACTATATTTTACGACTGTTGAAATTAGAAATCGCGATTTAATAGAAGTTTGAAATCAGTATTCTTTGTCCTATATTTAATTGTAATTTTCTACAAAAATTGCACGTTGACATTCAAAATTATTCACATCATGACCTATTTTAACTACAAAACGTCCAATGGGTTTAATGATAATGACATATTTTGATTCCTAAAAGCAGCGAACATTTTAAAAGGAATAGATTATGGACTAGAATTTGAAAGGACCTGTTGTAATTAATGCCCTAAGCCTAGTTGTAATATTATGGGTTTTTCTAATCTAATACAGAATGCGCGCTAGGAGATTTATTTATTTAATGTGTTATTATATTCAAAATAATTTATATACAAACTGAAATTGTTGCTGTGGTTTGTTGAAACGCTTCTAATTTAAAAAATATTCAGTAGGAGCTTAGTAACGAATTATGTATATGTTTAATGTAATTTAACAATTTTATTGAGAAAAATATAATATATACGTAAGTGCTTCGTAAGTGTTAACAAAGCTTAATTTTCACTTCGGTACTTAGTTATATTAATAGATACTACGCTTTATGAGTAGCTATTTTATTTACCCTTTATTTACCAGTTCGATGCTGTAACTTATTTATGTACTAGTACTAGTACCTTTAACATTATCTAGTTAAACTTGAGTTATACCTGTAGTTTACTTATTATGTGTGATCGTGATCAACTGTCAATGTCTACGTCGTGTGTTATCTGTCGACTGTCACATTCAGAAATGAAAATTCAAAATTATTACATTACACTTTACAGTTCTGTCAAAGGAATGTTGTAATGTAGACGTTTGTAAATTTAAAACATTCGTGCATTTTTTAAGACTAATTTTTCATAATAATTGAAAACGAAAGATTTACATTGTTGTCTTAAAATATATACTAGTTCAATGGTTATTATTCCCTTTAGTTAAGTTTGTGCTGTGAAATGGAACTATATTTCTTGATTTTGCTTTTGTGTTTTGTGACCGGCAATAATGATAAACAAAAAGAAACTGAAGACGAAATAAAGAGGAGGAGGATAATCGAGCAATTGACCAAGACGCGAACTGTGATTTTGGACGACTACCAGTTCGTTACAAGACAAATCGCTACAGATGTTTTTATGTACCGCGGTTATCGAACTGTTTCAGTGATTTTCTTTCGTATTATGAGTGATGTTTCTGTGGCGCGGTTTACGTTACAATCTGAAGAGCTTCACTTAAATAATATTGGTAAGTTTCTTTAAATTTTATATTGAAAATAATATTGAAGTAGAAATATGTATAAATGTTACAGTCACCTAGTTAAGTCAGCTGTTTAAATCTGAATCAACAAAATGTATCATTTAAGTAAAAACAATTTAAAAAGCCAAAAGAATTAAGAGGGCCCAGGCTATGAATGATAGCTCTATCAACTGATATGTAGTTATTGCATTTTCAATATTAAGGTTTAAATTGAATAATGAATCCGTTCTTTTTACAATTGTGTGACTGTGACATTAGCTTAATAGTTTATTCCATAAATCTAATTTCAATTGATACAAAGCTTATAGATTTTAATACTTAAATAGACTAACTAACAGATAAGCTTATGAGATAACTGATAGATAAGCTGCAGATTCATGAGATAACTATCTATTTTTCATGAATAAATAACTTATCTATTGGTATTATAGCTATCAAAAGATATGAGAATAAAAACTTAAATTCATAGGAAACTATAAAATAATCTCTTTGAAAAAAGGTCCCTTAGGATATGATTTATATTAATATAGATTGACCATTCAAAAAATTCATGGGTCCAGGAAGTATTCATATCTAATTGAATTATAGGGTCATGCAGTCCACAGGAAGTAGTGATCAACTTGAAGCCTGGCTCATATCCTGCTGTCAATCCAGATGGCTATGATTTTCCGAAAAACTTCATAGATCCAGATGTAAGGGAAGAAATGCATACCATAGAACTCTTGTCGGACGGCAAGAATGCAAGCTATATAATAAATAATCCAAAACCTGACATTTGGTACGCTTTAGTGTACATAAAATGGCAGGATCCGAGTACTCAGAAAGTTGAGCAGGAAGGTAAGATTTATCATCTAATTTATTATATCCAACCTTCTGTTTAATTACTTTCAAACAAAATAATGATAGCTGGAGAATAAAAGTTACTGTGTTGAGAGCCTTTTTGATGATTTAAAAAAAAAGGTACAACTAGAAAATATATAAAATAACCAGCTGTCCCGGCTAACGTTGTTCTGCCTTACTCTTATCACTTAGGGGTATGAAAAATAGATGTTGGCCGATTCTCAGATCTACCTAATAGGCACACAAAATTTCATGAGAATCGGTTCAGCCGTTTTGGAGGAGTATGGCAACTAACATTGTGACAAGACAATTTTATATATAGAGATAGTGCTAAATAATTCACAATGAACAGCAAAATAAGAGCTTTTGCATTTTTTTTCGCATTTTAAAACGTGTGTGTTTATCTTATCTTAATGTAAATTAATAGATATGGAGGATATAGTTAATTGGTAAAGATAAACAAATAATAAACAAGAAATTCATTCATATAATAGATTCCACATTCCTCCTGAAGATGGACAGTAAAATTCATTAAAATCGGTCCAGCAATTAAGAGTTAAGTGACAAACAAACACACGAAAAACATAAATAAACATGGGCAATGATTCCATACTTGTAAATAGGCCAGATACATTAAATAAAGTGATTGTGCGAGTTGCATTGGGTAATTCAGTTTTGATTGATGATAAGGACTCTGTTGTCTCCTTATCATTCAATAAAGAACATTAAATAATCCATATATTTTTATGATAAGTTTGTATCACACGGCACAGTCGTACGTTGTTATATTTAGACCCCTTTTCAATTGCATTAAACACTTAGTTTGTTTTATTTAAGTAGTCACCAAAACGACTTTTGTGTCTCTTTCAAACTGTTTATTTTGTTTAACAAATATCTTTATTATCTTACGAAATTTCTCATAAATAACTATGAAGTTGTGCATTGATAGCAATATATGTTCCGTCCAGTAGTCTGTCAGCATAGTTGGATGAATAAATGTTTGTGTTTGGGCTTGAAACCATTTCAGATCATGTACTGGTTTATTCCATTATGCATCATGCAGCTAAAATGTAACCACTAAGGCGCGGGTCAAACACAAGCGGCGCGGGCGCGGGCGTGCCATAAGCGCACCTCTTGAATCTGTTTTGCACTACGTCCTTCTTATACATTTTGTATGAAAGAATTTTGGACAGGCGTCGAGACGACACGCCACGGTTGTGCCAAGGTTGCGCCAAGGTTGCGCCTTTCCAAAATTATTTCATACAAAATGCCAATAGCGCACCCGATGCACGCCGGCAGAGCGCCCGCGGCGCGCTCCCGGCGCGCCCGCGGCGCGCCGCGCCGCTTGTATATGTCCCGCGCCTACAGAGCGAATCACGAACTTCGCTGTTGCTACGATACAATACCCTACTTAGCATATTTTGACCAAATTCCATGGCCCCTTGTATCTTTTGTTCACCCTTTTTCCTTCCACAATACCTTATTACTGACAATCACTTTAACTGTGGGAGTCAGTTCAGCACCCAATAGCTCTGTGAAGTCATCAATATCACTCTCACAGAAGATCTATATGAAATAGTTGCATGATAATGCTAGTTTCGTTCTCTTCTACTTCTTTCCCACGTCAATCCCCTTCCTGATCTATTAATGAGGGCAGGCGATATACGGTTACGCTTCTAAATTTTCATGGCCGGTGGTAGCGTTTACCATCGATGGCCATCAGGCGACAACCAGCTTGGCAATGCTTTAAAAGAAATCCTTTAACCAATATGGCCCAAAGCAACAAGTGCGCATTAAATCACTATGCACCGTGCTCTAAATTGTCCCCGTTGTGCATATTGGCTTGATTGTAATCACTTCCGTTGCACGGTTCAATTCACGTAGGTGTCCTGCCCACAGCCGCTAGGTTTCCGTTATTTGATAAAGTCAATTCAATTGAGAATCAGATGTCTGAGGTAATTCTTGATTAATTAGGTGGAGTCACTAATACGTCTTCTTGTCGCTTAGAGGATTTGTCTGCTAAAATGTGGAAGTCACGTTTTCTATTCATTGTAGTTTACTTTTGCTCTCTATAATATGATGCTTGTTAATTACTAGGCGAAGCTATTTGGTCATCATCTTCAATTTATATCGCGTGGCATCTAATCCAGTAATTATGGAGATTGACCCAAATAAGCAAGCTTGCAGACCTTGACAATTTGAATTTTTTTAATATCAATGTTATTAAGCTATTTTCGAGTTAACAGCACTTATAGACTAGGTACGTAATTAAATCAATGCAAAATTTATTAGTATGTACTAAAGGTATATTAAGAAGAGCTGGAACGTCAACACATTTACACATTGCACATGTTAGGCCGGGAGATACTGACACAAAATTTCGGGTCATTTGTAACAGGATGGCGGTCTAGAGGGGTTACTTAGTACGCAATGACAAAAAGAAAAATGATGGTCAGAACGCTGGTACCGGCGGACTAGTCGCGTGGGCGTTAGTCACACTCGTCGGATAAATAGCGAAAGTCCAACGATTTGTAACACAAAAATTTTAGAATTTACCGATAGCCCTTAAAAAAGATGTAGGCGGTAGTGTCATGCCATACTTTTACGATGTGACTTACAGTCCGCCATACCGACGTGAATGCGTTGATTAAAAAAAAACAATGCAACCATTTGTACCGGGCTCACTTTTGCACAGGTAACCATCGTCGTGCAGCCATTTACTAAAATCGCCATGCCATACTTTTCGGACGATTCCAAATGGTCGCCATACCGCGGAAAATCTGCAAATTTTTTATTTATTTTTTCTCGCCAAACGATTTGTACCACCCTACATTTTTTTTCAACAACTCCTGAATGATTATAAATAGAAGTGTGATAATGCCATACCTGTGGGAGGTGGCGAATGTGTATAAGATTTTTTTCTTATTGTAAGATTTTATTCGTAGTTTGAACGATTTGTAGCAGTATGGCACTAATTTTTCCCTCTATTAAAAGTATGGCAAATATAATAATGGTCACGTTTCATCATATACTTTCCAAAAATGCCGTACTGGTACAAATCGCCAATTCTTTTCATTTTTTTTTACGTTTTGGCTTAAGTCTTACAATCATCCGCCCCATGTTTGCAATCTGCGATATTTTTTTCTAGGTAGAATTGTATACAAACAAACAGAATATAATGATCCCATACTGTAAAAAAATATTTTACAGTCGTATTTTTGAAACGTGACGAATAAATTAATTTTCAAGTATGGCAGCATTTTTCCCCCTACTAGAAGTATGGCAAATATAATAATGGTCACATTTTATCAAATACTCTCCAAAAATCCAAATGCAATACTGGTACAAATTGTTTGGCGAAAAAAATTTTTTTTTTGCAGATTTTCGGCGGTATGGTGGCCATTTGGAATCGTCCAAAAAGTATGGCATGGCGATTTTCGTAAATGTCTGCACGATGATGATTACCTGTGCAAAAGTTAGCCTGGTACAAATGATTGAATTGTTTTTTTTTTAATCAACGCATCGCGTCGGTATGGGGGGCTGTAAGTTATACCGGAAAAGTATGGCATGACACTACCGCCTACATCTTTTTTATGGGCTATCGGTGAATTCTAAAATTTTTGTGTTACAAATCGTTGGACTTTCGCTATTTATCCGACGAGTTCGACTAACGCCCACGCGACTAGTCCACCGGTACCAGCGTTCTGAGTTCTGACCATCATTTTTCTTTTAGTCATTGCGTAATAAGACCTCTGTAGAACCGCCATTCTGTTACAAATGACCCGAAATTTTGTGTCAGTATCTCCCGGCCTATGTATGTGTCATATTTTGCAATTGTTTATAAATACAGGGTGATGTAATTGGTGTAGTACGAATATCTAAAAATCTATGAAGAATTTTGTGATACAGTAAATGGAAGAATTATAGACTATTTTACAGTATTTAATAAAATCATTTAATTTTTTGTTCATTTTCATTAGAAATGTCAATTTTTCTCACTAAGGTGGAAATTTGGATGATAAGGATCTTGTTAGAAAAATATAAATTTTGACTAAAATCGGCATTTTTTTTTTTCAAAAATTAAATTACTAATTAATAATCAGAGTTATCACATTATTAAAAAAACGCCCGTTATTTAAATCATTATCAAAACAACCATCCGTGTGTTGGACTTGGGAGTAAGCGCACGTGTTATTTGTATTGTTTTTATGACCTGAAATTTAATTATTATTTGATAATTGAATGATTATTAATACTTTTATCCAATTGATTATTATTAGAATAAATAATTAACTTCATCAATTGATTTACTTTTAAATTATAATTTTACAGGTAAATTATGAGAGCTTTCATAAGTATGTAATTATATTTGCATATATTTATCTACAACGCACCCATTTTACAATTCAAGTCTAAAATGAAACTAGAGTCGCATTTATTTTTGAACATACTGTAAGTGAAATTGCATAAGTGTGAGTACTGTGAACATGCCAGCTTTCCCTAATTGACCGATATTACAATATGTACGTACTTATGTCATCACCGATATTATATAGTTTTTTGGTAATTTTTATACGACTTCAGAAGAGTATTGAAATATTTATATACTGTACCCTACTTGATCGTTGCTAGGTGCCACTTAAAACCAGTTTATAGCAATTTAGGCTAACATACGGACTCCGTTCGTGCTGGCTCAGACCTCTTTGCTATAGTAGGAACATGGTTTAAATTTTTTCTCGAATGAAATACTATAATAATTGCTCTTTACATCGAGGAGATCTTTAAAGTACGTAATTTTTTTTTCGAGTCCACGTATGATCAGTCTACGAGTTTTTTTCTAAGCCATACACAATAATATCGTAAGATGTTGAGTTACATCAGACATCTTCATGTTGATATAATTATCGATAATAATCGATGAATATTTCATATTTGCTTCCTTACCTTTATGTTTTAACTTATAAAATTATAACTAGTCTAATTATTATTATTGGGTTTTGAAATCTCATCCTGACAATGTTATAAAATACGAACTAAATAATAATAGCATGTAGGCACTGACCACATTTTCCTCATGTCTGCAATAATTTTAAATGTCATTGTTACCCTTTCTTAACTTTGCCTCATGCAATTTATGTGCATTAATTTTATTGAAATATCGGTTATTTGAAATGTCGATCTCATGGATATCTAAATATTAGGACATCGGTCCAATTGCTGTGTTTCTAGGAAGTCCTGGTGTCTGTTCAGCTAGGTAATGTTTATCTAAACTTTCACCCCTTTATAATTATTACACATATAACAAGTCATCCTGTATATTCTTTCTGTGTTTTCATATTTGAAAATGTCAAGATTCATAATTACAGCTTCTATAATTATGTAAGTGTTACTTTTCAATATCCATAGATCATATGTTATGATTATTATATGGTTATGGACAATATTAGATAAACGAGCCAAAGGTTTGATAAGAGGCTACATTTGAGTGTATTGTGCAAAAAACTGCATTGAAATCGTGTTTGAATAACAATGGGCAATGTGCCAAGATATTCATCAAAATCAACTAGACTTCGGTTTATGTTCAACGGAGTTTGAACCCTGTTCCAGAGTGTCAAGATCACTTTTCCCTTTCTCCCCTAGAAGCGGTTATCAAAGTCTAGATTTTTAATAATACCTTGACAGTTGACAGGTAGCGCATTGCGTTGGCTATTCGAGTATACCTAGTGTATGAAAATATAATGACTAGTAAAGTGATAAAGTATTAGATGCGGTTACGGTGTTATTAAGTCAACATGTTTCTAATTAAATTATTTTCAATTTCGACGGTGTAAGAAATCTGAATTTAATCACAGATATTTTTCTATGTGTGTACTTTGACAATAATATGCTGTACCCATAAGTAGTCTTCTAGCTTTATTCTTTTCTTAAGCTTATAAGTCTTTATGGTCTGGTTAACTATGGTCTATGATGCGAAATAGTAATTACGATAATGTGTTTTTGATTGTTTTATTCTTAATCAATTCAAAAAATTATTTAAGGAACCATAATTTCGTGTATTTGTCAAGATGATATTCATGTATTATTTTTAATATTACAGGTCTCGTTGCAGATTGTCATACAATACTATACACAGATCTACAAGTCAAGAAGGAAGAGAATATCAAAATCATTAACTGTTATAATCCCTTGACCATAGACTACGATCACATACCGGCGTTATACAAGTGTATGGCCACAGACGATGCGGACCCAATAAGTTTAAATATAACGATCACAAATACTCATGTTAATAACTCCCAAATAACATTCCAAGTACAGCCATTGTCTTTACCTTCTAACGATAATTTTATTTTATACTGTGTTTTCGATCCAAGACGGAACAACACACAAACTATCACATACGATTCTTCGCCCAGCTCCTGGCATTATATTAAAGTCGATTATGCGAGCGGTAACACGTCGGACATAGCGAATTGTGAATCATATTTAAGAGATTTTGAAGAACCAGTCAATCAGACAATTGTGGACCTTATGCGGGACGACAAAGGGAGGTTTTTCACATACGACTTTGGATTGCCAACCACAGATCTCCAAGATGCAACTAGCTTAGTGAATATCACATCACAAGAAATAAAATCGTTGAGATTCAAAGTGAATGACTTCATCGATATTGGCGGTAATTTAGTAATCGAAGCTAGTCTATTGATGAGTTTAAAGTATTACGTAGGTTATAAAAGGGAACGTGTGAAGGACACTCTTCTCGCCTTTACGGAAGAGAATCAGTTTTTCAAGACAGTAATTTGTATGGATATCGGTCACCCGAGCGTGCCATTGGAGTCTGGAGAGTGCAAATTCAACGATAAAGTGAAGCCCGCGTTATTTGTGCTGAACAGTACAGACTCAGACTCGATATACGAGAAAGTTCTGATCCCATATCCGGACAGTGGGACGTGGTATTTGACGTTCCGATTGTTCTGCGACAAGGTGGTTTGTCCTTGTAGGACTTCGGATAACGGGACGAAGTATTATGTGCCTACGTCTGAGAGTGTAGAGGTGGAGTCTAGTACATTCTCGAATGTGACGAGGAAAGGGGAATCTGACTGTAACGCTACGGTGGTGCTCTCAATATCTTCGACTTCGTGTTTAAATAACCGCTGCAGTAACCATGGAACATGTGGCTTGAACACGTATGGTGGTCTCGTGATGTCCTTCTGTTCGTGCTCGGCGGGTTATGGAAGTAAGTTTTCATTTTTATATTTAGTTTATTCATTGATTAATTTATTCAGGAGGGTACCGGCACAAGCTGTGCAGGAGAATCCCTCCCACAGCGTCCGCGCTGTGGCAGCCCGTCGTACTCTGGGGCGGGCATAAATCCGCATTCTCTTACATCTAGGGGTAAAAACAATAGACGCAAAACATCTTCATGTTCTATGCTCTCCGTGGACTTTTGCAATATCCGAGGTCTCCACAGCAACTTAAATGCTGTTCATCATCACCTTGAAACAGCTAAGCCGGCATTGCTTTTTCTGACAGAAACTCAGATTTCCTCTCCTCCAGACATGGCCTATCTTACGTATCCAAGCTACAAACTTGAACATGCTTTCGTCCCGCGCGCTGGTGTCTGCGTGTATATTAGGAATGACATTTGCTGCCGACGTCTCTGCACATATGAAGCTAAGGGTCTGTCCATTATCTGGTTACATATTGAATTTAGGGATCGCTCCCGTATATATGCTTGCCTCTACAGGTCCCATAGCGGAAACACCGCCACGGAACAACTATTCGAACATGTTCAGACGACGTCCGACAGACTGATGCAGCAATTCCCATCTAGTGAGCTAATTGTGTTGGGCGATTTTAACGCTCACCACTCCGACTGGCTTGGGTCTCGGGTAACCGACCACGCAGGGAGGACAACTTATAACTTCGCATTGTCATATGGTCTCACACAACTGGTCACCGCACCTACACGTATACCTGACATTGACGAACATAGCCCCTCTTTACTGGACTTGCTCCTGACCACACACCCTGGTGACTATAAGGTATCCGTTGAGGCACCGTTGGGATCGTCAGACCATTGTCTGATCCGCAGTGTAGTCCCTGTCAGTCACGTCCAACGGCAAGCACAGGCTGCCTGCCGCCGAGTTTGGCATTATAAATCAGCCGACTGGGATGGGATGCGTACATTCTTCGCTTCTTACCCATGGGGCCGAGTTTGCTTTTCGACGGATGATCCGAACGACTGCGCCAACTCTGTTGCCGATGTGGTCCTGCAGGGTATGGAACTTTTTATTCCATCCTCTGTAGTTCCCGTCGGTGGCAAAACTAAGCCCTGGTTTAATCGCTCCTGCACCAAGGCATCTCACCGCAAACAGGAGCTATTCCAAGCTTGGGCTAATGCGCAGTCGTTATCTGATCCCAACACTAGAGCACTTAAAAAAAAGTACAACTCCGCCTCCAGGGCCTACAAAAAAGAAATTGCCATGGCGAAGGCTAGTTATATAAATAGACTTGGGCAGAAACTTGCCAAACTTCCATCGGGAACCCGGGCTTTTTGGTCGCTTGCTAAAGCTATTCAAAACAACTTTAGTCGATCCTCATATCCACCTTTGCGCAGAGAAGATGACACTTTGGCTCACTCTGCTAAAGACAAGGCTGACCTCTTGGGCTCTATCTTTGCAGCGAATTCTAACTTGGACGACAAAGACGCCTCACCGCCTTCCATCCCAAAGTGCAATTTCTCGATGCCCGAAATCCGGTTCACGCAAAGAGCTGTACGAAAAGCGCTCCTCGCTTTGGACACTTCTAAATCGAGTGGGCTTGATGGCATTTCACCATCTGTACTGAAAACGTGCGCTCCCGAACTTACACCGATTCTGACGCGCCTGTTTCGGCTCTCATACTCAACGCGTATCTTTCCGAATTCGTGGAAGACTGCCTTGGTGCACCCGATCCCAAAAAAAGGCGATAGCACTGATCCAGTAAACTATAGACCTATCGCCATAACCTCCATACTCTCCAAAATAATGGAAAGCATTATTAACTGCCAGCTCCTGGGTTACTTAGAAGAAAACCAGCTACTAAACGATCGCCAGTATGGCTTTCGACACGGTCGTTCTGCTGGAGACCTTCTCATCTATTTAACCCACAAATGGGCGGAAGCAGTTGAGAGTAAGGGGGAAGCGTTGGCTATAAGTTTGGACATCGCCAAGGCCTTCGATCGGGTTTGGCACAAGGCACTTATCTCCAAACTTCCATCTTACGGACTACCTGGGGGATTGTGCGATTGGGTCGCTAGCTTTCTCAATGGCAGGAGCATCAAGGTCGCTGTCGACGGTTCATGCTCCGCACTTCTGCCGATAAATGCTGGTGTGCCCCAAGGCTGCGTGCTATCTCCAACGCTGTTCCTCCTGCATATCAATGATATGTTGCAAACCAGCAACATACATTGCTATGCGGATGACAGCACTGGAGATGCCAGTTATTCCGGCCATGCACAATCCTCTAAGGAGACTATAGATGAGTGTCGAACGAGCCTTGTCTCTTCTATTGAGACCTCCTTGGAACAAGTCTCAGAATGGGGTAGACTAAACCTCGTGGAATTCAACCCCAAGAAGACACAGGTCTGCGTGTTCTCGGCAAAAAAGTCTTCCTTTGGCAATGCACCCCGCTTTCAGGGCACTACCCTAAGCATTTCACCCTACATCGGAATCCTTGGCGTTGATATTTCGAGAGACGTCCAATTTCGCGGTCATTTGGAAGAAAAAGCTAAACTGGCTTCTAAAAAGTTGGGTGTGCTCAATAGATCGAGGCAATACTTCGAGCCAAATCACCTTCTGCTGCTATATAAAGCACAGGTGCGACCCCACTTGGAGTATTGCTCTCATCTATGGGCTGGAGCCCCGAACTACCAACTTCTTCCACTTGACCGCATCCAACGTCGAGCGGCTCGAATCATCAACGACCACAGATTGACCGAAAAGCTTGACCCTCTATCGTTAAGAAGGGACTTAGGGTGTCTTTCCATATTTTACCGATTGTATCACGAGGAGTGTTCTGAAGAGCTGTTTGAGCTTATTCCAGCAGCTCAATTCCATCATCGCACAGCCCGCCACAAAAGCCTATACCATCCTCACCACCTGGATGGTTGGCGCAGCACAACGGTGCGTTTCAACCGTAGCTTTCTTCCACGGACATGTAAGATCTGGAATAATCTGCCATCGACTGTCTTTCCGAGGAACTACGACTTGAGTTATTTCAAGAAAAAAGCATATGTGTTTCTTAAAGGCCAAAAGCACACCGCTACCTAATTCACGGTTAGCTCCACCTTTCTCCTTAAGACCGTTTTTATCCCATCCCATTCCCCTCTATGGTAGGCAACACCCATAACGTATGTTATGGATGTCTATGGGCGACGCACTTTGCCATCAACATCGGCCATTGCGTCTGCTCGTTTGCCTTCCAATGCTATAAAAAAAAAAAAAAAAAAAAATTCATTTTTGTTGGGTGGTCCAGAAAAACTTATTTGCTCAGTGTTTCATTTGAAATATACGCATGCACCACCCTGTTTCTATTTTAGGAGTATTGATTTAAGGCTTAAGTTGAGAATGCACAACTTGATCAGGCATATTTGATTTATAACTTTAATTGCCATGCCATTCACTATTAAGTATTAATGAGCTTAAAAAATTAAACTATCAAAACGGACAAATTTCACGTGTATCCAAATTATCACACAGTAAAAAGTTCATATACAAATTTCACCAACAAAATAACCGATGTTTATAAGGAGATTTTATCTAGCAAAACAGCTTTTTTGTTAATTTACCATATTTCAATAAAAACATCGTTTATTTTGTCGGTGAAATCGTTTGTTACAGAACAAAATAATGTTTCAGGTTGGGACTGCTCAGATGCATCAAGAATGGACAGCAGGGCGTACATGCTCGTATCTGTCCTATTACTGACCCTTAGCAACTTACTCTTTCTTTTCTCTATTTACGTTGCAAGCATTCGGTATTATTACACTGAGGCAATGATGTACGCCTTTACCATGTTCTTTTCGAGTTTCTACCACGCGTGCGACGCTCCAGCCCAAGTTGCTTATTGTATTACGAGGGGTAATATTCTGCAATTTGGAGACTTCTATTGTGGTCTCATGTCCTTCTGGGTTACCCTCCTCGCAATGAGCATAATTGGAGACAAATTGAGATCGTCTTTACAATTGATAGGAGCTATCATCGTAGCTTTATTGACCACCTGGAACATGCATTCGTTTGTCTCGTTCTTACTTCCCGTTGCGGTGGGCGTGTTTGTATTGTTCCTATCGTGGTATATAGACTATAAGAAAATCAAGTGTATGAGGTATCCCAGGTCGTATTACACCAAATATCTGCCGTGTGGTGTTGTTTTAGTGACTATAGGTCTGATTTGTTACGCGTTTCTACAGACTGAACAAAATTATAAAATAGTGCATTCTCTATGGCACGCGATTATAGCTGTCAGTGTCGTATTTTTGTTGCCAGACGCGAAAAGAACTGATATCAATCCTTTTGTACCGATTCCCGGTTTTTGTTGGACGCCTTTTAATAATTTATTTAAGAGAAGGCAGGGTCAATAGCGTTTAGCGTGTAGTTTTATACATATATGACATGACATTAAGTAAAATTATTTTTAAAAATATTATGTATTGTTGTAGCGTAGCGTAAGTAGTAAGTGATTTTAAGCGTAGCTGAAAGATTTTATACATTGATAATTTAGAACAGAAACTTCATATTTTCATTTTTTTTATTGATTGCAAAAACGGTTAAATATAAATGTGAGTTAGTAGTGGTGAATGAAAAATAGAGAAAAACACGTTTTTTGTACGTTATGTGTTAGCATATTTAAAGAAGCTTTTGTTCTATTTTTGCTAAACCTAGTCAAGAAATGCATTATTTTTTTATAATGAGTAAATTCTAAATTTCACTTGCACCTTTAGTAATTCTCACATCATTAGATATATAAAGTATGTACAATTTTCTTTAAAAAGAAAACCAAACGTATATTTTAATTTATAAGTTACTATAAGTTACAGTTCAAAATAAGTACCTACATTCAGAAGGCAATATATTGCAATATTTATTTATTTAGCGCAATGGATAGAATCCTTGCTTTTACATGCATAATGGTACTAATGTTTAATTTCTTGATGCTTTATTGTACTGACAAATGTACATAGTACCTTCATATAGTACAGATCTCTTAGGACTGTTTTGGAAATTTGGAGGTTATATTATATGAGGCCATATTTGCATTTAAAAATGAAACATGCAATTTTAATTTATTAGAACATAGTTAGGTATATTATTTGAATTATAGAGTTATTTAAAAGCGCTTGTTAATATCGACAGGCTTATGCCGGGTCCAGACTGGTGAAACGTAACATGCAATGTAACATTCTGCCTTTCATTGCATGTTCGCTGCTGGTGTGGACGCATAGCGCGCTCATGATGCGCATTCACTACGAACCTCCCGTAGTCGTGTTCCTTGCCCCTTTGTGTTCGTCGAAAAACCGACAAATTTCGGATCGCTCCGCGCGCGGCTTGTAATGCTCGTAGCATGCGCGTGTAATGCACAATTCGCGCGCGCAAGACGTCCAAACTATGAGAAATTGTTACAAAGTGTGTTACCTTTCATGATACATTGCAGCAATGTGGACGGTGAATTCTTTCATTGCATGTTACGTTTCACCAGTCTGGACCCGGCATTAGAATTATTTCCTGGTTGTGTCATTTTTAACTAAACCAGTTATTGCATTTTAACCTTGATTATTTAAATCGTGCTTGTTTTGGTGTAGGTGCATCAATGTTACCTATAACCTATTGCTTCAAGGTCAACTCTAGGTTAAAAATATACGTTTCAAACCGACTTCAAAACTAAGGAGGCACTATGAACTTGATATATAGAACAGACATTATGTATTTTTTATGTAACAAGTTCTAGGAATTGAGGAGTTACCTTTGGCATTCCGACCATTTTTTGTAGGATTAGGTTTATGATAAGTAAATTGTTTGTATTATCTGTGTATAAATACATAATACATAATAGATATAATAAAACTTTAATAAAAGCTCCTTAATGAATACAGACAAGTGATTAACTCATGCGAATTTCAGGGAAATACATAATAACAATTCAATTTAGATGTGTGTTAAATAGCATATTATGTAGTGTTAATTTTATAAATATAACCTATTGAATTAAAACGTATGTCCACTTGGGTGCCTTATATTGTTCTATTTCAATAGAAATGTATGTGTAATTAATAAAATTAAGATAACAGGATAATAGTGCTAGCTAAACTTATGTATATCCAGAAATCGTGGGAAGAGAATAAGTAACTGATGAGTTAATTGAAATAATTATCATGGCAAAAGAACCAGAATATTAATTGTCATAATAAGTAGAGTGCGTTTCACGAAAGAGTTCCCCTGCCGTTATGTTGGCATACCTGACTGTCAAAAACGTCAAAGAGCTTAGAAGCGTTACAGAGTTGTCGAGGTTTTCCGAGATTAATAAATGTTTTAGAGATTGGCATCATGCCGCATACACTTAGAAGTGGTGAAAGAGAAATGGTTCTGTAACGCTTCTAAGCTCTTTGACGTTTTTGACAGTCAGGTATGCCAACATAACGGCAGGGGAACTCTTTCGTGAAACGCACTTTAATGATGTGTTTAATTAAGTGTTTTAAGTAAGCGCCAGATATTTATTCAAAGAAATATGAAGCGAGTAAGGTAGATTTTACTAAGGCGAAAATTAATTAAAAATGCATAGACATTAGTGTTATAATTTGTTGTTGTTATATCATTGTAAAGTGTGTGTACTGAGATATATTCCTGTAGGACGTTTTATATGTATTTATTTTAGGGCAAATTTTTAAAGGTTACCTACCTGTGTCTATGGAATATAAGGACTAACATTTTCTAATGTGGTTTGAAAAATCAAATGAAAACTTAATTATTATTCAACTTGTCTAAAAAATTAGGAATTTTAAAAACCTATTCACAGTTTATTTTGAGAATACCAGGTCTCTTGCAGCTTCAAGGAAAGGCCTGCGGACCTGAATAGGTAATCGAGACTGTTTAGAAGTAGTTTAATGTAAAAATGAGGCTGTCCCTGCTGTTCTGCAGTGAGTCTGATGTGTATAATCTGGTTGTCCCCTTGACCCATTACCTCCCCTTGGATGTTGCACTCTTCGAGAGCGATCTTAATAATCATTATGGTCGTTAGAGTCCATGCTTTCTGCCTCATGCCCTCGAATCCTCCATGCTGGTTGTAATGACAGTAGTCTCCTGCGAGCGGCTCTCCGTCTGGTCCGATTTCGGGTGGGGTGAGTCGGGAACTCAGAAGCACCATGCATCTGTTGAACCATAGGTGAGAATCAGAGTACAGGTTTCTCCTCCCATGAAGCTCATCGA
This sequence comes from Colias eurytheme, assembly GCF_061535395.1. NCBI lineage: Eukaryota > Metazoa > Arthropoda > Insecta > Lepidoptera > Pieridae > Colias > Colias eurytheme. The sequence continues at coordinate 7,829,708 of NC_142997.1, read as the reverse complement.
GCTCTTGGAACAGATACTTGTTCAGATCATGTCGGTTTAGCTGATTCCAGGAACTGAGATCAAGGTTGAGATTGGCATGTCCCTTCTCTCTTATATGTGAGGCGACCTTATCCATCCTCTTCGCAACTTCCAATTCAGTATTTGTCATGGTCTGCTCTCTTACATATGGAAGAACATTGTCACTCAGGGATTTTTCCATGCATACTTGCATCAATCTCATTTCGTAGGTTTGTTTGCGGAATACTCTTCCTTAGATGTTGAGTTCTCGTTCTTTCCTACACAGTTGGACTATATCATCCCTTGAGTGGTTGTAAAAATAATTTTCTTGGTCGTGGATCTTTTTCGCTAACTCCCCTTCGTCTCCTTTTAAGTACCGGGCGAGTACTCTTGGTTCGAACTCGTTCCAGCTCCGAGGCTTTCGCTGCCCATACAAGTTTTGGAACGCGCACTGATCGTAAGGTCGGAACCACTCTTCTCTCGGGGGGAGCAGGCCGTGTCCTTGAGTAGTTCTTTTTCGTCAATTTCCAAGCTCATGTCATGGTTCTTCTCTAATTTTAAGTTGCCCCAAGCAGATAGTGGGAGGGTCTTTGATTCGTTGATTGTGAGAGCTCGTTCGTCTTTGAGGCACTCCGCGAGTACTGGGTGTAAGTCTCCTAAACATTTATGATGGGGGTAATGGCCCTTTTTTCTGAAGTAATTCATGAAATAAGTCTTCCTAAACATCCAGAGGACTTTTCGCGCGATTTGGTCATCAACGGAGATAGGTTTCTTTGAGTTGATTCTCAGCTTTTCTATTCCCTCCGTGGGATGCAGTACGGGATGCCCATAGTTCTTGTTTAGGTTGGAGAAGTAAAGCGAGATAGGAACTGCTGTATCTCTTCTATTGGACACCTGACTGCAGGACATTAATTCTAGCATTTCCTTCAGGTCATGTTTGCTGAATTTCTCATTTAAATCTCCTTCTATGGACTCTTTGAGAGTACGAAACCCGAGATCCTCAACCTCGTCGGATACAGTGCAGCCGATGCAGTATGCGTCCCAATTTTTCATAATTTCGAAGAATCCATTTCTGTATTTCTTTCTGAGTCTGATTAATAATTGGTGGATTTGATCATAGTGATTAAGGCTGCAGTCTAGCAAAATTGCGTTTTCAACAAGTTATTTGACAATTTTTTCCCGGCTAATGAAATGATAAACTGAATTTTTTTTTCTTGTTTATCAATTAGTGTTATATACGCAATGCGCGTGAATTTTTTCACATTTATAAAGTTACTTTATGTTACCTTAATCAGGCCTTCAAGATAAGTCTCTTTCCCCCAAAATCATTTCGAGCTAAGTTTGTGCACTCACTACGTTGCAACCGATTACAATTTACACAATCTGATCAGCGCATTATTATCCTTATATAGTCGTTATTAAAAACTGCTGAATACAATTGCCGAAAAACTTATGATTTTCTTAATTAGAGCGTTATAAATTCATTAAATTTCCCATTTTTTGCCTTACAAAATCGATTGATAAATACTGCTAAAAGTTATTTTTTCCATTAATTTATTCGAGTTGGTTGAAGACCAATGAGTATTAATCCTTTAAAAATTTTTTTTTTTGAATTTTGATAATTCTTTAAATATTAAAAAAATATTTAAAATGATAAGGAAAAATCCTAGCGAATTTCTTTAGTCGCGCTCCTTGGGCCGGAGCGTTCTGACGTGTGCTCTACGCTCGATTTTCCTTCATACCGAAGTGAAAGTTGCTCTACTTCATTAAATTTAATATTTTTGTTAATTGATTATTTTTATCTTAGTTTTGTGCAAATATTCGTATTTTTAAACATTTGATTTCGATATGGAAAATAAACGAAAAAAATACGTGTGTACTTTTGTGTACTAGAAAAAAATTTATCTTCGAACATAAAGTTAATGAAACCAAATAGATTGCAAAGGTGATTGGCAACAATTTCTTTATTTTACGGGGTGTCAGTAAAGGGATGTATATTTCTTTAAAACTAAAGTAAGCTCATAAATTTTCTTATAATAAGTATAATTTTTTTGAAGTTCCAAAAATGTTTATTTTTCGTTTGAGAAATACGAAATATAATATAAACTTGTATTGAGAACTTGAACTTCCCAAGTTCATCCGAGGAAATCCCCATACGGGGAAAATGATTTGTTTACTCCAAAATTGATCCGAGGTGTTTTAATTTTTTCTTCTAGTCATTTTCAACGTAGCGGCATGTTGTTTGATTATTAATTTTGTAACTTAAATACAGGATGTTGGTTTTATATTCTGATCTTACAGACGCGCTGACAAATTTAGTCCACCATTTCTAGTTAAGTCTACCAACTCTAAGTACCAATATTAACCCATTGACCACCGAGCGGCCCGATCGGGCCGCGACACAATAGATTTTCTATTGTGTCTGTGATTCAGGGACTGAGGGATTAAAACGAATGGATTATCATCACATCATCAAAATTCAGTGGGGTTGAGAACTAAACAAACAGAAGTAACAGAGACGCGAAGAATAAAAAAAGAGGACGAAAACGATAATTCGTTGATGCTTTCCCTTTTCGACGTATTGTTAGGGTACATCACCAATCTGCAAAAAACAAAACTGATGATTTCCAATTGCTGATTAAAAATGAAAAACAAATAATCGACAACAGTGGTGAAAATTTGCTGATCACAATGAAACATCCTTCAGTGGTAGCAGATTTACTCATTTAAAATGTATCGGTGAACAGCGTAAAGGAGAGGAGGACAGGAAAACATTATGAATGTGGATGGTGGATTGTATACAGGGTGTAATCGATAAGTATGTGCAGGCGATTATGACGTTATTATTGCAGGTATCAAAAAACTTAAAACTGATATCGAAATTACTTTACCTAATGAGCAAAATGACAATGATAACTTTTTAAAAGTATAACGAGAAATATCTAAAAAATTTACTTTATACACTCCCATATCAAAAAGGGAAAATTGGACTAGTAGAAGTTAAATGTCTAATTCCGGCAAAAGACATGAATGCGGAAGATGCGGTTAAAAAAAAATTTAATATTTGAAATACAATGCAAAAAATAACACTTTTGTCATAGATAAGAATCATGATTATTTTTTCCAAATTCAGGGACAACTAAACGTTGCAGAAGCAGAAGTCTGCTTATTTGCTGTTTGGACTGGAGTGAATCATTCGTTAAAAATAGAATATATAAAATAGAATATATAAAAAAGTATGTAACGTTTAGGCAAAATAAAATGATGGACCATTATTGGATTTTACATAAATTGCCTACTGTCAGAATTGATTGATTCGAGACTTCAGCATTCGATGCCCATCAAGGACCCATCCTATATCATTCAAGCGATTGAAAAAAAGAGATAAATCCAGTGCAACCGATAAAGCATCAGAATGCTAGCAAAAGATTTATTAGGTTTATCAATATAAATCTATATATTATACATAATATAATAAATCTGTAGAAGACGCGAAGACTGACATCCGCGCGGACGGAGTCGCGGGCGGAAGCTAGTCAGAAATAAATATCTTTTGTTTTCATTTGCGTATTTTTCTATTTTATAATTTTTTAACACAAACATTACATTTTTTTTATTAAATACAAAATTTGTTTATCCGTTTTATTAGTTAAACTGAACAACTTTCACTAAGAAAATTAGGTCGAAAAAAATGTATAGAGTTATGCATTTTGTATGGAAAGCTTATTTTTTTTTATATTTCGTCCAAATTTCTTTGTAAAAGTTGATCAGTTATATAAACATGAAGTTGAAGATATCAATAGAAAGTATTCGCAAATTTTGTGTACTGATAAAAAAAAATCACCCGGTGTAATTTTCACGAAAATTGTTTCAAATTGTCATTTTTGGTACTTATTACGAATATTAAATTATACGAATGATTTAATTTTTAAAAATTAAGTGGAGCAACTTTCCCTTAGTACATTTGTATTATTTACATATAGGATGACAGGATGCATTTGTTTGCACTACTAGACCAAGCCCTTAAGGAGATTTGGTATTCTCTCGTTCCTCTCTTTCATTGCTACATGAAGCTGATATAGAATCTAGTCTGTAGGTTGTCCAATACGCACATTACTAGTGTTGTGGGGAAAAGAAAATAGTTCTGGTTTGTTCTAATAATCGTAAGCTCCTTCTCCATGAGTAAGTCATCAGACACAGCGTGAAAATCGCCAAGAGTTTGTTCTACGTTAGTAATCTGACTCTTTATAAGAAGCTTTTCACGGGATCAAGACCGAAGAGTCAACAGTACAAGACAAGAAGCTTATATCTAATACACTACAAATCCTTTTGTACCGATTTCCGGTTTTTGTTGGACGCCTTTTAATAATTTATTTAAGAGAAGGCAGGATCAATAGCGTTTAGCGTGTAGTTTTATACATATATGACATGACATTAAGTAAAATTATTATTAAAAATATTATGTATTGTTGTAGCGTAGCGTAAGTAGTAAGTGATTTTAAGCGTAGCTGAAAGATTTTATACATTGGTAATTTAGAACAGAAACTTCATATTTTCATTTTTTTTATTGATTGCAAAAACGGTTAAATATAAATGTGAGTTAGTAGTGGTGAATGAAAAATAGAGAAAAACACGTTTTTTGTACGTTATGTGTTAGCATATTTAAAGAAGCTTTTGTTCTATTTTTGCTAAACCTAGTCAAGAAATGCATTATTTTTATAACGAGTAAATTCAAAATTTCACTTGCACCTTTAGTAATTCATAAATCATCAGATAGGTATATAAAGTATGTACAATTTTATATTTTCTTTAAAAACAAAACCAAACGTATATTTTATTTATAAGTTACTATAAGTTACAGTTCAAATTTATAAGTACATTCATGAGTCAATATATTGCAATATTTATTTATTTAGCGTAGTGGATAGAATCCTTGCTTTTACATACATAATGGTAATGTTTAATTTATTGATGCTTTATTATAATGACAAATGTACTAAGTACCTTCACACAATAACACAGACACAATATACATACATACAGTAGGGAAACTTCATACAAAACGTTCGAAATGGCTCACGCACACAAGCAAGCGTGTCTAAGGGTATTCTTATATCTGTCAATTGTCATAATACCCTTACGATTCTCGTAAACACATACTTGCACAAGAAATCTCTTGTGTATGAGAGCCATTTCAAAAATGTTCTTTTCGAGTTTCTACCATGCGTGCGACGCTCCAGCCCAAGTTGCTTATTGCATTACGAGGGGTAACATTCTGCAATTTGGCGACTTCTATTGTGGTCTCATGTCCTTCTGGGTTACCCTCCTCGCAATGAGCATAATTGGCGACAAATTGAGATCGTCTTTACAATTGATAGGAGCTATCATCGTAGCTTTATTGACTACCTGGAACATGCATTCGTTTGTCTCGTTCTTACTTCCCGTTGCGGTGGGCGTGTTTGTATTGTTCCTATCGTGGTATATAGACTATAAGAAAATCAAGTGTATGAGGTATCCCAGGTCGTATTACACCAAATATCTGCCGTGTGGTGTTGTTTTAGTGACTATAGGTCTGATTTGTTACGCGTTTCTACAGACTGAACAAAATTATAAAATAGTGCATTCTCTATGGCACGCGATTATAGCTGTCAGTGTCGTATTTTTGTTGCCAGACGCGAAAAGAACTGATATCAATCTGTAGTGTATTAGATATAAGCTTCTTGTCTTGTACTGTTGACTCTTCCGTCTTGATCCCGTGAAAAGCTTCTAGATTATTGTGTACCTCCGGATCATGCAGACGGGATGCCGTGAGCTTTCTTCCAACGGATACAGACATGGCAAGCGTACAAACTTGGATGCTCTCTGTGAGATTTGTTTTACTTAGTCGCGCTCCCACCTGTTCCTGTATCATTTTTGATTGGTAGCTCATATGTTGAAGATTTATCGATATGGGTGTGTTCAATATATAGATATGTACAGTCGGAGCAGTTGAGAGGGACTGCATAGGTATCTGCAATTCTCATGTCCCGATTAGCTCTTTCAATTATATAATTCTGCACGTATAGAAAGATTTCCTGAAAAAATAGATTATAGTCCTCGTTCCCTCTGAGTGCTTTTCCTAGTAAGTTTGTGTTGATTGTTACATGAGTGGCGAGATTCTCCATGAGAGAAAATAACGCTGACCTTTTTTGCGACGAGGCTTTGAACCTATGTTCATAACTCCCACCATAGTTTCTCCCACACCAATCAGAGAGAGGTGTCTGACTAAACTCAGGTGGCAAATATTTCAATTTATCTTGGATCATCTTATTGATGAGAGATCATCTCCTATGAGAGAGCTAGAAGGGTCCATTCTCTCTAGGTATGTCAATATGTAGTACAATTTCATTACTGATTTAATTTGAGGATTGGGATTGATAACGGTCAGTTTAGGTCTAATCATCTTTTCAGGAGTGGAAGATCCAAGATAGGGCTCAAAAGGACCTCTTGAGCGTAAAGCATTTTTCCCCTCCATTTTGAGTTTGTATGATGTTTTTACTATGATACAGTCTTTCTTCAAAGTTTTGTCTATGTCATCATAATCCTCTATTTTGACCTGCTCGCAGGGAACTGGGCTTGTTATCCCGGTTATTCGATTCGTCGATAGTAACGGAAATCCCCACGTTACTTCCCGCAGCCACTGGGCGGCTTTGAAAGTGCAAGGGATTGACGATAGAGCCTTCTCTAAGAGGTGAGTTCCTATCACCGGCAGCTCAGACCTTTTTAGTCTTCTTTTGAGAACCTCTATGGCCTCAGCATCCTTGAATTTCCCAAGAGAAAAGATGGTCTCTGTTCTGGTGGGGTCCTCATTGATCATTCTATTAATAGTTTGGAGGTTCGAGAAGCTTCCAATAAGTTGTAGTTGAACTCCTTCGTTAGAATTCCTCAGAATTTCGTGTGCTAAGTTAGCAACATAGGGTCGCATCGTGGTTAAAATGTTGCAAAGGGACTCCAAATCTGACCGGTCTGCACCCAGCAATCGGATGACTTTTGGGTTGGTGACATAATTCGGGAGAAACTCTTCAATCAGCTCTCTAGCCTTTCGTTCGAAATTCGGCATTCCTAGGATGTTTAAACTATATATATCTTCGACTAGCTTTACTGGATCATAATTGGTTTTCGTTACACAGGGAATTAAATGCAAGATGCAGTTATATATCTTAGGGCTGGTTCTCTTGATGACTCCTAGGATTCTTAGCCAAATTGTGAGAGGGTCTGGGCAGCCTCTTTGGCAGTGTTGGTACATGTTTGAGAGGGGGAGTCCTCCTAGCACGGATGGGATGTACCTAGGATGATAACCTAGTTTCTAGAATTAATACATTCTTTATTTTAACCTTAGATTAAGGATTGGTCTCCGCGCGCGCTACGACTGCAGTCAAACCTGGATAAGCGAGAGTTCAAGGGAGCACAATCTCATTCTCGCTTATAGAGGTTTCTCATTAACCCGAGTTTCTCGCTAATGCAGGTACATGGGTAGCGTTTCTCTCTTATAGAGGTACGCAGCAATAACAAGTCAAAAATTCATGCCCTATGTAATTTTATTTTATTTAGGACTAATTTACACTTAAAAAAATCCGTCAATTTCCTTTGGGTTTCCGTTTTAGTATTTTGAATGTTTTTCTCTAACTCATACATTTTGTCGAATATTGCTTGATCAACAACCGCCGCGTATTCAAAGTACTGATCGACCGTCTCCAACGCATTTAAAGCTAGCTTCATTGGAATGACCTTTATTTCTGTTTCCGGAATCTGTGCCTCGTCTTCACTGTCATTTCCAGTAATACAGGTGTTCACACAATTCTTCACGATATCGTCGTCGGTTTGTTCTCCAGCGGTAGTTACATCGTCGTCAATTTGAACGAAATCTTCGAAGCTCGGCATTAACTTATTGGATTCGAGAGACACGAGCTTACTCCATTCCTCGTTGCTAGGTCCAACTTCAACATCATTTTCCTCTGGTAGGTCTTGCTCACCTGTACTTTTCCAAAACCCAGCTTTCTTGAAGCAGTTTTTGACAGTCACGTCACTGACTAAGTGCTGACTATGTGCACTCCTGCTATTCTAGCAAATTTCATTGCTAGAAGTATGTTAATTTCAGGGCTACTGTTTTCTTCCAGCCTCGTTAGAATATGTTCAACGACTTCTCTGCGATAAAAGCGTTTAAAATTGTGAATGATGCCTTGATCTAATTGTTGAAGTTTACTAGTGGTGTTAGCAGGTAAAAACATTACTTTTACGTTTGCAAGTGTTGGTAAGTCCGTATGGGCAGCACCCGATGGTGAGAAGTGGGAGTTTGTCCATGTTTACACACTGGAGAAGTGTAAGGCGTTCCTTGCTTTGTTTTCCTCCATGGCATTTTTCGCCTTTAAACGTAAATGTTTTATCCGGAAGGCACTTGAAAAATAAATCAGTTTCATCCGCGTTGTAAATATCGTCTGGTTCATACCCTTCTAAAAGATTTAGCAGATCTTCAGTCCAGTGGTTGCACACAACTTGGTCCACAGATTTATTTTCCCCAGCTGCTTTTTTGAAAGCTATATCATGACGCCTTTTTAAACCCTCTAAACAGCCGTTGCTGGCAGAAAAGTTCTGGATTCCCAGTTTTATAGCAGACTCGTTTTATATTTTTTAAATTCTCTACGGTAAGTATCATATGAAATCTGTACCTGTGGATTTTGCTCTTTAAACAAATCATATACTTTATGTCAAACAAGTCTTCAGGCAAGTAAATTGATGTTTTTTTCATACTGTAATGACTTGATCTTCCCTTGAATGATTGCAAGTGACTTAATTTTAAGTTTTACTTCACCTTTAAGCTTTTTAGGCCGATTGGTGTGCTTTTCCCTCTTGTCAACGGGGCTTACACCATTGTATTCCCATTGACTACCGAGCGGCCCGATCGGGCCGAGACACAATAGATTTTCTATTGTGTCTGTGATCCGAGGACTGACGGATTAACGATTTTTGTAAATATTCCAATTTTCCTTTGCTTATGCCATGAATTGAACAAAATGCTTTAAAACAAACTGGTATTTCTCGAACTTGATTTTCTCTTGTGACTCTTACAATGTATGCAAATGAAGCATCATGCAGTTTGGCCAAATTTTCATCTTTCCTAGGCCTTCGTTGCTTTACCAATTTTACAGATATAAGACCAGTCAGATAGCTGTTTTGTTCATTGACTGATTGTAGAGAAGATAGCAAATAAATCTGAAAAATTAATAACTATCACCTTTACTGGTTAGGAAAACGAGGTTGATTGGTTATGAAACACTAAAAATACTACAATATATCATAAAGCACCCAATCATCGACACTTTAAGGGGTTCTTACAGCGTTTTTAATATTTAGTTTCTTGTTAGTATTTTATGATTCTTTGTTGCTTTAGCAGACAATTTGGGTATCTTTGCATAATATTTTGTATTAAAAATAAGTAAAGTATTTAAAAATAAAGAGATATTTCAAAATAAAAAAATGTTATTTTCGGTCCAGTCTTCGACTGCAGAAATCCATTTATCGACACCCGGTAATCAACATGTTCCAATGACCGACATCTCAGTCAACAGTTCTATTAATCGTCATCCAATGATCAACAGTTCATGCGGGTAAAAAGTTAAATAAAAAAAATAATCATAAGAATAAAAACTGTATTTTATTATTAATCAACTTATAGGCCTGAGTCTTTTCAAGTCTCAATCAGTCTTTTATTACTGTTTTAAATTATCATAAAATAAAAAACAATGGCACTACAATCATTACTTCTTATTCTCTCTATACTATAATTATTATTATTCTTCGACATAAATCCTTTACTTAGGTTAGATCTTTTATTTTTTTAGAGATCCAGAGTCCTTGTACAATTTTACATAAGCAGTCAATCTATTAAGATAACGTAACAAGATACATTCTATTTTTTAATTATAATGTATGGACGTTTTTGATCACAGATAGGGAAAGTCGTTGTCGTTGTCGTTGAAGTTGCCGTTATAATATTTTGGGTTAGTTGAAGCGCAGGCAGTTGAAGTTGTCACGGTCGAATCGGGATTGGGAGTTGAAGCACACAATGTGAGAGTTGCTGCCGTTATAATATTTTGGGTATAAGTTGGAGCGCAGGCAGTTGAAGTTGTCGCAGTCGAATTGGGATTGGGAGTTGAAGTATGCAATGTGGGAGCTGTTGCCGTTATCACATTTTGGGTATTAGTTAGAGCACAGGCAGTTGAAGTTGTCGCAGTCGAAACTGGATTCTGAGTTGACGCGCACAAGGTGGAAGCTTTTCTATCTTGGCTTTTGGTTAAGGCGGAGATATCAGTGGAAATATTTGCAGCCGGATCTAAGTTAAGAATCGGATTATTAAATGAAGTGCAGTTCATTATAGCTAGCGCAGTCGTACCCGGATTGTTGGTTAAAACGCAAGATTTGGAAGGTTTTGCAGTTAGATCAAGTGTTTTTAACTTTTTCCTGGTTTCTTTGTTTCGACCAATGTAGGGTTAGATGTGACCTATGGCCATCCAAGAAGAATAGAACGGGTTTCTTGATATTTTGCGCCACTTTTTTAATAAACTAAAATGAATTTTAATAAACCTTCATCAAGGAATTTCGTTATTTATGTTTAGAGACTTTCAATGCACACTAATATTCCTGAAAATCCAGTATTGGCTTGTGTACTTAAAACCGGTTTAAAACGTTTAAAGATGATTTCCCTTTGTTGATTATGATCTTTAAAAGAACGTTTTCTAGATGTTTTCACATGTTAATTTAAAATATATTGGTTATCCTGTTCTAAATAAATTAATATTTTATTCGATAACCTAAAATTTCCATTGCAGAAATATTTGAAGGATGTCCATCGAAAGTAATTGATAAAATACGTACGGCATTAAGATGTTCATAGCGATATTAATTTCGCTTTTTGGGATCCTGTTAAGCCGAGGAAAGTAACCTACAGGTAATTTCCAGTGCTCAGTTAAGCACACCAATAGAAACACATATGCTTCTGATGCCAATACAGAAGTGTCGTTTTCCCCATTGCCCATATCAACATAACCATGATTTTGGTTACTATCCCACAAACTTTGTTGGCGTATAAACATTTCATCAGATGCAAATTATCAATTAGAGTAAACGTGGTGCGATAACGTTCCATGGTTAATCGAATTCACTGCTCTGATGGATGATTTTGTCGATGGAAAAATGGACGTCGTGTGCGGTACGTATTTATTAACCGTTCTTTCTTTAAAGATTTGATGATACTTTGTTACGTTTAAATTATTCTACCATGTTTAATTTGTAACATATTTTTCCTGTGAAGCACCTTTTAAAGCTTTATCTTTCTAGGTGTGTCTTAAATACAGTCTATTTCTGGAAAATCGTCTATTGGTAGATTTCCAATTTCCATTCAAAGTGTATACTATATATAGTATATATAGTATATCGTCAACTGAAAATGCAGTTACAACATTTTTGTTCAAATTGACAGTTGGAGCTGATGTGCTTTGTCCTTCAGTGAGTTTAGTGATGAAGTTAGAATTTATGTCCGGTGGTGTTGATGACAAAAATAACGCGTTTTGAGGTACAGCTCCCGTATGCTTAAATCACTTTTTGTAATGTACATGTCACTTTCATTGAAACGAATACGCTTTCCTGCTTTCCACCAGCTTTCTTCTCGACTAAGTCGTAGTTATTATAGTAGCCCAACGGTCATATATAACAGGATCAGCCGTAATCCGTTGCAAGATAATACAATGACTAAATAAAGAAACACAGACAAATCGCACATATTGAGCTATCCCTAAAGTATGTCATATCATATAGAAGTATGTCATAAAGTTCTGGAAAAATGAAAAAAAAATCTACCATAGCCCACTGCTGGGAAAACTGGTGTCCGTCACAGCGGACCTTGCCAATTACTGTGAAATTAATGGTCAGATTTATATTATGTTGTCTGAGGAAAATAAAAACCACAGTTATTTTTGTTTTTTTACTAAAGAAAAATACATAAATGAACATTTTAGAACTAATTAATACCGAAGTACAGTTTGTTTTGTATGAAAATTTAAAAAAAATAATTCTAGTTTATTTTGTATGAATATTAAAAAAAAAGTCTCTAAATTCTTCGTCTGTTAGTTGAATTGACTTGCCGGTTTGTTGAACTGAATATATACATATAAGTTTCTCTGCTCTACGATACTAGTTTCATTAACATCCCATAATCTGTATCCCCCCGGTGCATATCCAACCATTTTCAATTTCACACCAAGAGTTTTTGGGGAATATGGGCATATGCAGATGACCCAAATATTCTAAAATTAGACACATTTGGACGTCTTCCTTCCCACATTTCAAATGGTGTAACATTAAGGGAAGCAGTGTTACTACGATTACTGACATATTATACCGCATATATCAGGTCCTCGCCCCAAAGCTCCTTAGTAAGCTGTGAATCTAACAATAATGCACGCGCCTTTTTAGTCAGAGTACTATTCATTCTTTCAGCTACTCCGTTCATTTCGGGATTATATGCAGCAGTATACTGCAATCAGCAATACTATGCCCTTTTCATCACAAAAGGATTTAAAATTTCTACAAATGTACTCACCACCTCATTATCTGACTGACATTACCTGACATAATTTTTTTTTCTTAATTGTGGTACATAATACACATCATTTAATATAATATCAACTTTAAAATCACTTAGATAACATTTTATCCTCTACCAACAGCCTCTAAAATCTAAATCAATGCCATTTTTGGCAGCTGAAATTGGCCGTAGATAACCAAAAAGGATCCAACCCACAAAATGTTACTTTTGAGTTATTGAAGATTGAAGTTTAAACTGTGTTTGCTCATATAAAGACTTGCTTGCGTTTATTGCTTCTTCAGAAAAAATGTGTTTGTCAATGTATATTTTATTCTTACAAATAATTTTTTTTTAAATATAGTTTTATTTTTTGAGATATTCAGCTAAATGTGTGTTAGGATCCTTTTTGATAAAACCTATTTTCAATTATGCTACGCGCATTTTCATTTCGCTAAAAGGATTCAAAAATCAAAGTAGCTAATTGTTATTAAAATCCTTAAAATTTGTTCATTTCATTAATAAAACAACTAACTTTCTAAAATTTTGTTTATTTTTTATATAAAACATTGTATTCTATCCACATTCTGTCATGAAGACTTGGATTGCCCCGGATTTATAGAAATCCAGGCAGTATACAGGTATATAGTCAAAAATTGACTGCAAAACGTCTTATTTGGCTTGTGGTATTTGTTTACCATTTGGCCATAGTAACTGTAAATCGTTACTAGATATGTCCAAAGATTTTCCTTTGATCTTTTTCTCTATATTTAATTCCTGAAACTCTTGTTGGTTTTGAATTTTCATATAGACGATATACTTCTCCTCTTTTTTTAATAAAATTTCCTTCGTTTGTAGCCAGTTGGCTTTTGTCTTATTCGAAAAGATTTTACGATTAACTATGTTATTTTCGATTTTTTTTTGTACTAAAAAAGTCGTCCTTCAGCATTCTTTGTACTTGAAGAGGATGTTTCTTTTTACTTTTTCTAATAACTTCTACGTATTCATCAGCTGTATAAATTCTTTCGTAAAATTTTAACTGTGTCTCTATTTTAGAAAAATCGGTATCATTGGGCAAAAATGTGTGACCCGATTCGAGAAACTTAAGTGTTATAGTTTTAAGTGTTAGGTGTGAATTTAATATTGGCTTTAACATGAGTACGGTTTTAATATTACGGTTTTGGCCTCCACAGCAGTCACTCCACAAAACCAAATTTTGGACTTTTGGGTTAAGGTTTGTTTTGATATATTTAATCAAACATGATCCCACTTCTTGGGCGCCTCTTCCAGCTTCGCCTTCAATCCAGACATAACAAAGGGCGTTGTTATCGGAGCCTGGACTTATTTTCCATGTCAATAAAATGTTCCATTAAAGGTTTCCGTTCGTCGAATTTCATATCGGACAACTCTCTTCTTATAAATAATTTAGATCGTGTACCTTTCTTCTTAAAGCTGTCTTCCATGGTTTTAAATTTTAATCATTTGATAAGCATATTATATTCTGTCCTTCAAGTATTCGAGATGACTGTCGGAGGTTACCGCTATTATAATTGCCTGGGCTTTAGCTTCCAATTGCAATTGCTTGTTATCCGTAGATTTACTGAAATCCTCCTTTTCGATCGCCTCTATTGCTCCATTATCCCGCAGGATACTTTTCAATCGAAACTCCCATGCGTTGTAATTGTACCCCGCGAAAGGGACAATTTGATATTTTTCTTTTGACATTTTCTGTCCTTTAACACTTATTAATTAATCTTCTTATATATAAGAATGAATCGCAAAATGTGTTGGTAAGTGCATAACTCGAGAACGGCCGAACCGATTTCGATAATTCTTTTTTTATTATATTCCTTGAAGTACGAGGATGGTTCTTATGTAGAGAAAACGTAAATATGTACCACGGGCGAAGCCGGGGCGGACCGCTAGTTCACTATAAAACCGATCGCCGTACTGGGCCTATCACCCTGTGAAGGATTACGGGGATAATTAAAGATACAAACTTTGAACATTGAAACGTGCTTTTTATTAATCACAAAACAACAACATGGAGAATGTATAACAGAAACCTCGGCCTTCAGCCACGTGTATTTTTTTTTTTTTGATATGCATACGGCTACACTGAATGGCGACGTATTTTTGTAAACAACATTTTCGAAGTTTCGAATAATACGATACTTACTGATGGTACTGGTAGATGGTATGGTTGTATTATTTTTACACAGTTTTATGACACAAACAGGCACTTTACGTCGGGTTTTGTCCAAAATCTTTATAAAGTATCGGTACGCCCGGCTTGGGTAGTTGGGTACGCCCAAGAAGCTTATATCTAATACACTGGAGATTTCAGTATGAACATTAACTTGTAACAAGAAAATATGACCTTGAATGACGCCTGTATGTTTTTTTATCCCTTTCACACCCACTTGCCAAGTTAGGTGTGAAAGGGATAAAAAAACATACAGGCGTCATTCAAGGTCATATTTTCTTGTTACAAGTTAATGTTCATACTGAAATCTCCAGTGTATTAGATATAAGCTTCTTGGGTACGCCGAATAACTCAACGACACGGCGCGGCGCGGCGTAGTAGTATTTGCCGCATTTTTCAAGTACGCCGGCTGCGGCCGCGGCGCGGCGGTATCTTGTCGTAGCGCGCGCGCGGAGACCAATCCTTAAGCTGGCCATACACGCTAGGGTGTACCTGACAGGTTTGCCTGTACAGGTCACCTGTTCAGGTTAACCGGAGCGTGTATGTTACAGAACTGTGCAAGTTTTCACACCTGTTCAGGCGACAGAAAAAATATGAAAATTGATATTTTTTACGCGTGGGTATACCTGTGCAGTTTAACTGTGCAGGCAAACCTGAGCGTGTATGGGGCGGTTCGACGTTGTCGTCAGTTGTCCAGTGAGTGCTAGCAGGGAAACACGTGCATATGTGTAAAGGAGTCATAGCTGCTAATAGTTTGAGATACGTCTTTTCATCGTAGATAGTTGCGAAAATCATTCGGCTCAAATATCAATTCTTTCAACAAGTTCACATGAGAGTATAATAACAATAACTTTGCAATAACCATGATTTGCACCATCGTTCACGGTATCTTCGTTTATATTTATTTTTCTTCAATAAAATAAATAATAAATCAATTAAAGCTACTGCGTCGATATCAAGGGCCGCGGCCGAGGGTATGGTTTCAAATGAGAGTTTGTGCAGGTTTACCGCTGCGTGTATGTCCTCTTCTCAACTCAACTTTACCTGACAGGCGTAACTGCACAGGCAAACCTGTCAGGTACACCCTAGCGTGTATGGCCAGCTTTAATCTAAGATACATTTTTGAAGTGAAAACTTCTTTAACGGCGTTGGGTATAAAATCTTAAACTCGCGTCAGGACACGTGGCCTGATCGAAAAAGCGTAAGACGGATTTTTTTAGCCCTTAATAACTACCATTCCAAAATATCAAACATAGAACGTTAATAATCAAGTTTTCACTTCTGCCGGCACTCCCGGAGTGCAACCCGTCTTTTTTTTTGTAATGAAAAGACGCGGGAAAATTTAGAAGTAAATTATTATTATTCAAAGTAGAATATTGGACGTTTACGAGTGCTCTCTATCCTAAAGACAACATAAGTAACATGTGTTATTGACAACATTGTATAAAATAAAAGCAAAATAACTCTTCTACCTCAGATAAGACTTGAACTTATACTGTGTAGGTACATCCTAGAAATTCGAGGTAAACAGGCGTGTCAATTTTAATGAAAATTGTTTTCACCCATTTCTTTTATAGGGTAGTTTGAGAATATAATGATGTCGCCTATATTTTGAAACATTCCAGTTATAATTTGCTTAATTTTTTTTGTTGTGTTTAAATTTAATATATAAAGCATCAAATAATTTTTGGCTTTTTTATATGTATGTCTTTGTTTAACAATGTTTATGCTGTACCTAATTATGTACCTATTTTAAAATTTCAACTACAAAATACACGCCACAAATATACCTATATTTTTTCGTAGCTAATGTTGAAATGTAGAATTGCCATAATTAATTTAGTACCTACTATTAGTTTCTGTATTGTTGGATTTTAGATGCATTAGTATTTACAAATAATCACAAACAAATGATAAACACTAATTATAGTGTTATATATAAATAATCATTGTTTTATTCTCATGTTGTTTAATTATTTAGAATCCAGGAAAAAAGAGGAGATTATTAGAGTTGATTTTATTAAATTATTTTGATAAATTTAGAAGCTTTGCGCTAAATTTAAATGGTCAGAGTTAAGAAAATGGTGGTGTTTTCATTCTTTTGTAAGATGATGATATTGGCAAATGTAAAGATAATGTTTAAACATTTACATTAACAAAAAATCTAATCACAATAGCATTTTGTTATATGTATAATGTATATACTGTCAATAGATGTAAGCATAATTGTATATTAAAGTAGTTAAGTTGTGTAAATTATATTGAAATTTTGACTATTTCTATTATGTTATGAATAAAACCAAAAATTAAGTAATGTCTCTTGTTTTATTTAGTAAAACATCTTATGCTTGTCATAAATACATTTTACAAACCTTATAATTAAACACTGAAATAAATTAAAATATCTTATAAGTAGCTACTTTATGCTGAACAAAGTTATAACATACACATAACAATTTTAGTAAATAATCCAAAAAATTGATTCAATAATTTGGGAAGAATAAATGGTCCTTTTAAATTTTGTAAAAGTAAAACTATACTCATATAACTCATAACATAGGTCTAACATTATTCAAAAGTGCCTGTGAAATAAGTTTTTGAAAGTTTTCAAAGCATTTATCACAAATATTAACCAACCATTACAGGCTTTTGGTTCAAAATAATTTTCTAGAATTAAATTAATATATCATTTAAGTCTTAATCATATTACTACATCACTACAGTCACATTTCATTTAATTAAAATGTTCGTACACTGCCCGCTCCATATCTAATTTCCTTCTCAAACTGTTCTGCTTTTAGTGTACCATCTATGCTCACACAGTTTTCATTAAACACACTGTATGCAGATACTTCACCTCTTTTCTTAGGCTTTGTACTGGTATTCAGGCAAATACCAATCAGAACTGATATTACAAAGAAAACTGCTCCAAATTGCAGTTTCAAGAAGTAAATGAATAGTGTCAACCATATAATTGCATATATCGTCCATTTGATCATACAATAGCGCCATGACTCTTGGTTCTCTTCAATAGATTCTACTTCACTCACTTCAGACATTAAATCCACCGATTCTTCTAATAATGCTTTTGTGTATGTTATTGTGGAATCGTCTTCATCTTCATCTTCCAACTGCAATTATGAATAACAGGTTATACTTAGATATCTCTATACATAATAATTTCTAAATAAAATTATAAACCAGATAATGAGATACAAAAATATAGGGATAAGAATAAGAGACACTTTACCAAAACAACTTCTTCATGTCTTTCTTCAACTTTTGCCATACTAGGAACTAAAAAATTAACAAACTTCTCTTTAGAATTTTCCAATTTTTGTTTTATATTATCAACAAATTGTTGACGTCGCCTTAACGCTCTATATTGTTTCAATTTCGCCTCCATTAGATTTCTATTCGAGAAACTCCCTATAGATAAAATATTCACTATTAAATTATATGTATTAACAGCCTGGATATTTTATATTTTAGCCAATATTACATGTGTTAATTAGGCGATAAACAATGATTATCCTGTGTTAGTTATAAAGAGATATTAATCATGCAAAATCATGGTTGGTACAATCAATTTTAATGTGAAATTTTTACCTTTACTAATTTAATTTAATATGGTATCCTAACGAATAAGTTTTTATATAAATAAATAATTATTCTAATTAACTATATCCTTAGATAATGGAATGTTAAAATACTTCAATATATCACACACATTACTGAAAAATTATAAACACGAACAGGAACAGCTGCTGCCGTTTGCAAAACGTAAACACAATGACGTCAGATTGGTCAAACGACAGTTGACAGTTGACACTGACAAGACATCACATTAGGCACAGATTGCCTATATGAGAGATAGAGATTCATCGCTTCTCGGCCTTTTGGCTAAGATCAAAGTGTAGTGAGATAGAGATTTTAACTTTAATTCAATGTAAATCAATGGTCAACATGGTCAATCCTAATATTGTAGAATTTTTTAAAACAATTCGAACTTCTTTTTTAATCTACAAACATTAATTATTTAGTTCAGTTTGAATATGTATAATTTTGTGACTAGCAATTATTATTGAGCCTGCTGCCTGCAATCTGGCAATCAAAATGATGGCGCGAAAATGCGATCAATAATTCCCTATCGCAGCTGTATGTTTTGTTATTAGATGTTAATTTTAATGGAAATTTACTAGACAAAAATATAAATGGAACACCAATCAGATATGGGGGCTTACGGAGAAAGCCCTAATGTACAAAATAGTGGTAATTATATTACAATTATTCCAGTCGATTACTCTCGACGTGGATATCCCATTCAAGCCGAATATCAGTACAAGTAAGTGATAGATTTAATGAAAACATTTATTAATTATTGTGCTTTGCATACATTTAATCTTATTATTTAAGGGACACTTAGGTATCTCAAAAATACATATTTTGTTTTGAATCATGAAACCCTAAAAGTTTATTCAAGAATGAAGACGAGAACTGCGGCTATTTTAAATTTTAATTCATTCATTTAGCCGTTTCCGCTGTATTTGTCCCGATTGATCTGGAATAAAAAAATATGGCTTTTTAGCTTTCGTAACAATAAAAAAACTGAGGAAAATAAATATATTTACAAGATTTGTTTGGAAAGAACTAAAAAAATAGATCATTATTAATTCAAATAGTTTCAAAATTTCCAGCGAATTCCGATCACGGGAGGAATATTATTCAGTGCAAAGTCAGAAACTGCAAGCAGAAGTAAATGCCCACTTATACTCAGTCTCCCAGAGGTTACCCCACTTATCCTATAGTCCTTTAGGCCGGCATAATGAGTGGGACAAACATGATAACCACAAGCCACTTCCCGATTCAAAGGAGAGCAATAGTTCTGACTCACTGGAGAAAAGTGTTATGGGTAAGTTTTTTAATGAATTTTGGAATAACAAATTAAAAAAATTACACAAATGTTTGTTGTTTGGATGTAATCACTAACCAGAGATAAGGATTTATTATACATTGTTTAATTCTGTTGATATTTAAAAGGTAATTGTATTTTTGGGCTTCCACTCGAAAGATGAGATGTAACATTTTACATATGGATTTTTTATAGGTACCTACGAAGTTTTTCACGCACGTGAATCGTCAAAATGATTTTTGTTCGTTTACTCGAACAGGGTAGAGAAAACGTGCTTTGATTTTACTGTGATTTTAAATGAAACGATGCGGGTAGTTGAATATTAATAATCTGAAGACGTCTAGTTTTAACACACACATTGTTTTACGCTGTGTAGTAAAATATATACTCATTCACTATACTTCATTTCCAGGATCAAACCTAAGTAGTTGTTCAAATCAAACAGGATCAAGTAGCATAGCTGCTGGGTCCTTTAGTACCACAGAACCCATCACTAGTGGGGGCAGCTCATCTAGTGCGATATCACCACCACTACCAGGTGAGGTGTTTGATAAAAACGTATATCTTTAGTTGAATAAATCGCTATTAATATAAAAAAAGACGTGTGGCACTCGGGGACTGCCGCGGTAAAGCTATTGCATGCTATGCCTTCAAGCCACACCTCCGTGCCCGTCGGAGTGGGGAGCGTGAGGTTTTTCGTTACGGAATTTCTCGATTCGGTCCCCGCGCTCAAGGCCCGCGATATAAGCTATGCAATAGCATTTTATAATGTGCCTGAGCTGCTGGAGCTTTGTATGAGAAACTCAAAATTATTAAACTTAAAGCAGTGCACACACGAACAGGGAAAATTTTAAATAATAGCTATATTTAACTACACACAGTTAAATATCGTCGAAAGAAAACATGTTTTTATAGATTTTATTATTTGTAAACTAGAATTTATTCGCAGGATCATCAGGTAGTACGGCATCATCGTCGACGGGTACCTCAAACCCAGTAACATGCGTGTATCTAATGTCACGAGTGGCTGTAATGGTGGAGATGAGTTCAGAAGAAGTGCCGTCTTGTGTGACAGCGGCTAGGTTTCTTAGTGCTGTACTATCCGCTGAGGAGTTGGGGTTAAATACACCCAGTGTAAGGAATCTCGCTGCTAATGTGTTCGCGTTGTGGATGTGCAGTCCTTTGTTAGGTATGTTATAAATAAATACTACATATTATAAAGGCGAAAGTTTGTAAGGATGTATGGATGTATGTATGTTTGTTACTCTTTCACGTAAAAACTACTGAACCGATTACAATGAAATTTAGCACATATATAGAGGGTAACTTGGATTAACACATAGGATAGGTTTTATCCCGGAAATCCCACGGGAACGGGAACTATGCCGGTTTTCCTTTGAAAACGCGGGCGAAGCCGCGGGCGGAAATCTAGTGTTATAAATAAATAAATATAAATAAATAAATATAAATAAATAAATAAATCATTTATTGCATAAAAACATGGTACATACAAAGATATTAAGATCAAAATTAAAGAACAATTCATGTTTTTACTATAGCTACATAGCATACAATAATTATTATTAATGTTGGTTAAGTAGTGCCTGAAATAAGCAGAAAACTTTCGAGTACTTACAACATGTTAATTTTGGGTTTGCATGCAACATATTTCTATGGTTTCTGTTAGTATTCAGTTCTGACCAAATCGAAACAGGCTAAACAATTAAACATATTGTTAATGATGACGAATAACTCGTGTCGAAGTTTTCCTTTGTTTGTGCCATTTAAGATAAAAATACTAAAGTAAATTGTTCATTTAGGATTCAGAAATCAGGAAATAAATATGGCAGATCGCAATGAATTCCTTATTTATATATTGTATTAATCCTTGTTGATGTTTTATCTGGAAAATTTTAGACGTGTTCAAAACTTTTATATTTTAGTTTTTTACCAATCAAATGCTTTATAAATATAAATTCTTAAAGAACAGACAAAATTCGATCCCGAGCCCGCCTCGGGATCGAGTTTTTTGTTGAATTCGTCCCATTTCACGCGTGGGGAGGTCAGGCGTCGCCCCGGCATGGCGATGTCCCGGAAAGAAGCGGATTCGAATCCCACTTTGTGATCAAATCTTTTCTAAAAAAATGTTTTTATTAAAAAAGTGTTTAAATCTTTCCAGAAATCCAATTAAAGCCCCACCATTGCCCTTGGAAGATATGGGCCGGTTGGCAGAAGTTGGTCCAACGGTACGGCCACGCGTCTGAGTCGCGACGATCTAGAGACCAACCAGCACTCAGGTTGCAGAGGAATGTGTTCTTTCCGAAGCATTTGGAAGAGGGAATAAAGTAAATAAATCGATTAGTTTGCTGTTAGATGATAAATCTATTTTTAAGCTATTGCATAGCTTCTATCGCAGGCCTTGAGCGCGGGGACCGAATCTAGAAAGTCCGTAACGAAAAAACCTCACGCACCTCACTCCGACGGGCGCGGAGGTGTGGCTTGAAGGCATAGCATGCTTTACCGCGGCAGTCCCCGAGTGCCACACGTTTTTTTATATATATTTTTTCTCTAAAGTTATTATTATCAATCACTTGATCCTTAATTATTGAAGTGAAACTTCTTATGCACGTTGAGAGTAAAATTTCACGGTCGCGTCATGGCAATACCGTCTTATATGGAGGTAAGGCGACGATTTTGGTATCTTTGAATTTAGCCAAAGCAGTTTCACTTCTGACATTCACACGTGCTATTAAAAATAAGTGACATTTCTCAGGGATTCCCGTATCCAAGAGTTGTTATACGAAGAAGCCCGTTATAACGTGGTCACAGGGCGGTATCCCTTAGAGAGCGCACAGGCCCTTATGCTGGGCGGCTTACAAGCGCGGATACAACTTGGACCCTATGATCCACATCGACATACCGCTAAGTTCTTTAGGTGAGCTGCTTTTGTTATATGTATATATAAATATTATTGTGTTATTTCTAGTTGAAAAGTTTTGACGAAAGCTAACATTTTAATAACTGAATGGCCATGAATTAATACCACCGCCTTATACCATTTTAATTCCGTCTCCCCCCTTATCCTATTCTGGTAGGCAACAACCATTACCTCTGCTATGGTCTATGGGCGACGCAACCTGCTTACCATCAGGCAGTGCGTCCGCTCGTTTGCCTCCCTATAACATAAAAAAATGAAACTTGTAAACGTGTTAATATTTGAGAATTTTAATTATTAAATTACCACGAGCACTAGAATTTTAATTATTGAATTACCACGAAACTTTTAGCGACTAAAAGTTTCGTGGTAATTCAATAATTAATTTAGTGGTAATTCAATAATTGCCGACGCAAATAATATCATGGTATCATTATTTTATTGTTAAGTAAATAGTAAAATTCTTTGAAATAAATATCTCTAAACCTAACAGGGAAAACCAAGACAAATATCTACCCAAACACGCGCGGTCCGGTCGTTGGGCGCGTCTATTGCCCGCCGGTCGTAAGGGAAGTCCGGAAGCCAAGTTGTTGGAACAGGCACAACGACCACCAGCAGCTCC
This sequence comes from Colias eurytheme, assembly GCF_061535395.1. Taxonomy (NCBI): domain Eukaryota; kingdom Metazoa; phylum Arthropoda; class Insecta; order Lepidoptera; family Pieridae; genus Colias; species Colias eurytheme. The sequence goes on along the minus strand of NC_142997.1, from coordinate 7,806,420 downwards.
GCCACGGAAACTGAGGCATAAATACTTGGCACATACTAGGACACTGCCTACGTATGGGTAAGAAACTATCCACTACCCATACATTATCATTTCAAATATTATTCATACATTGTCGACGCCATCCATTATCCGCACAATGTCCACGCTATCCATACATTATCCGCACACTGTCCACGCTATCCATACATTATCCGCACAATGTCCACGCTATCCATACATTATCCGCACAATGTCCACGCTATCCATACATTATCCGCACACTGTCCACGCTATCCATACATTATCCGCACAATGTCCACGCTATCCATACATTATCCGCACAATGTCCACGCTATCCATACATTATCCGCACAATGTCCACGCTATCCATACATTATCCGCACAATGTCCACGCTATCCATACATTATCCGCACACTGTTCACGCTATCCATTATCCGCAAACTGTCTACGCTATCCATACAATATCCGCACACAGTTAACACAAACAATTATATGAAAAAAAAAATTGGTTGTCTGTAAAGTCGGTTTTCTGACGATAGTTGAACGTGACAACGTCCGATTGTGCTTCTTTGTCGCTCGTTCCGCGCTCTCGTTCGCACTTTAAGCCTTACATGGAACGCCTCAGATGAGTCAGAGCGAGGTAACGCCGCATGAGTCATGTTTTTTCGTGTGTGCAGCCGGCTTTATCGTTATAAGACGTTGTCACGTCAAAAAAATCTTATTCACATAATTATAGAAGTCATTTTCCAGCGCTGCATTCTTCCAAGGTCAAATAGAACAACCAGTACGAAGTCTAACCAGCTTATTAACCCACGAAGATATACCAGTTCTTGTCGCTGTTAATTCCAATGGAGTATACGTTATTGATGATACTGAAAGTGTGAGTATTAGAATAAACAGAATTCTATAGAAAACATTATGCATTTTTGAAGTGAAACTTCTTTAGGCGTGTTGAGAATAAAATTTCAAGCCTCAAGGTCGGGTCATGGCAATACCGTCATGGAGTAAGGCGACGTTTTTTGTATTTTTGAATCTCCAAAGAAGTTTCACTTCTGACACGTGTGCTCGACACACGCTTTTTTTAATTTAGACGGTAGAAATATTCTAGTGGTCAATATTTTTTCTTTTCTCAATGCGACCGAGTGATAATTTAAAACCTGGATTAAATCTTAACTTATAGCATGTGACTAGATTTTTGTCTTCCTGTAATTTGCGGTAAAATTGCCTCACAAGTTAGCGTACCTTGAAAGTGGAATACGGAAAATCATCATATTTAGGTACAAAGTGTCCAAACCAAAGTGAGCATGAGCATTTGCATGGACATGAGTGTCCAAACCAAAGTGAGCATGAGCATGGGCATGGGCATGAGCATGCTCATGGGCATGAACATGAGCATGGGCATGATGAGTATGAGCATTTGCATGGGCATGAGCATGGGCATGGGCATGAGAATTAGCATGGACATGAGCATGGGCATAGGTATCATGGGCATGAGCATGAATGAAAATTTAACCCTAAATATTGTAAAACAACAATATTTTATATTAATTTTATTTCTTTAGGTACCGTATTTTTTTATAAAAATTTGATATTTCATTACTTAAATAATTTTATTTTATAGACGGTTTTACTGGGTCTACTATATGAGGAGCTATCCTGGGATATCGGCCTACCATCAGACGACAATGAAGACTGTCTCCCTTGCTTGTTCCTGCAGTTCATGGTGGTGGAAAATGGTCTGCGGGTCTCTAAGATATTACAGGTATGATAAAATGTATGGTGAAAGGTTTTTTATTCTTAACTAGATTTCCGCCCGCGGCTTCGCCCGCGTTTTCAAAGGAAAACCCGCATAGTTACCGTTCCCGTGGGATTTCCGGGATAAAACCTATCCTATGTGTTAATCCAAGTTACCCTCTATATGTGTGCTAAATTTCATTGTAATCGGTTCAGTAGTTTTTACGTGAAAGAGTAACAAACATCCATACAAACTTTCGCCTTTATAATAGTATTAAGATTAAGATAATAGTTTGTTTTGCTGTAGTACTAAAATTTAAACTGTGAAAGGTTATCCTGAAAAAGTTGGAAATGCTTCAAGTGAGATTTATGAAGAACTGACTGTGTTTAGTGTATTATTTACTGCCTATAATACCCTTATTTTACGTACTTTAAAATACATTTTCCTTGCATAATGCACATTCTTATGTTTAAGAATTTTTTTCAAAACGTTTTTTTTTTAAAGTAAAGTTAATGTATTTAGAAATATTTATAATTTTGTAGGTGTTTTCAAAACAAGCGGTAATGATGGACACACTGATAGAGCATTTCGCGGGTGAATACAGAAAGCGACTCGGTCAAGAGACGCCGAGTGATCACGCTAATTATGACTATCATTCAGGTAAATAATAAAAACGAAATTATTTAAGTACTAGCTTTTCGCCCGCAGGAAACCCGCACAGTTTCCGTTCCGTTTCCGTAGGATATTCGGGAAAACTAACCAATGTATTAATTCAAGTTACAAATAATCTTATTTATAACATTTTATTTATTAAGCTATTGAATAACTTCTATCGCGGGCCTTGAGCGCGGGGACCGAATCCAGAAATTCCGTAACGGAAAAACCTCACGTTCCCCACTCCGACGGGCGGAGGTGTGGCTTGAAGGCATAGCATGCAATAGCTTTACCGCGGCAGTCCCCGAGTGCCACACGTCTTTTTATTTATTTATTTCTAACAATAATTATTTCTAACATTTTTTCCAGACTCCGGCAGTATATCCCTACCCCCCCTCTCCCGCCCGGACTCCCCCCAACGTCGTCTTGCGAACAAACTCTCCCGACTTGCGCTCGCAACACACGACGGGCGCGGCAACCTGCTGGGGGGAGCGGGCGACTGGTCCACGGGGATACACCACCCGCAGCCATCTTGGATCCTACCCAAACATTAAACTATTTGAGACGAACGTTGTTTTATTTACCTGTTTCTGAGTCAATGTTGATAAAAACAAAGTAAAATAAAAACCACATTAAATAGATACTATATAGAATATCCCCTAACGTCGACTCGCGCTCGCAACGCACGACGGGCGCGGCAACCTGCTAGGGGGCGCGGGCGACTGGTCCACGGGGATACATCACCCACAACCGTCTTGGATCCTACCCAAACTCTATTTGAAACGAACATTGTTTTATTTACCTGTTTCTGAGTCAATGTTGATACAAACAAAGCAAAATACAAAAAATAAAAACCACAGATTAAATACCTAGATAATATACAGTATGTCCCCTAACGTCGTGCCAACAAACTCTCCCGCCTCGCGCTCGCAACGCACGACGGGCGCACCCGCAGCCGTCTTGGATTCTACCCAAACATTAAATTATTTGAAATGATCTTTGTTTTTTATTTTCTCAATCTTAATTTGATATGAAGTGATAGTGAAAATGTGCTATGCAGCTATGTTACGAAAATGAAAAATAGCTATGTGCCTATGTAGCTAGAAACCGTTTCCACTGATACTGTTACGAAGCGGTGCGATAGAAGATGTGCTATGAAGGAATAGCACACATCCATAGCACGCATCCATCTATCTAACAATCAGATTTTTTTATGTGATGAAAAAAAAACACATTGTTGATAACGAGTCATAAACCAATTTATTTCTAAAACATTATTCTACATATAAATATCATCATTTAATTCGGTAATAATGTCTCATTCGGTTGTATTCCTTGAGCAAGGGATGTTTCTCCAAATATTCTTCCAGTATTTGATATCTTGGTGCTGACAAATCCTTGTGTCTCGTCAAACGTACTTCTAGTGTGTGTACTTTGAACGCTAGCTCAGCACTGGAATTAAAAATTTACACCATTATTTTAGATAGATGCAATATCACATTATTTATTTGGGAGTAGTATAGGTCTGTCAAGTCTAGCTAATATGATTTGGAAATAGATCAAATCTCAGAAAAGCTTATTTTATTACACACTAGTTAATGCATTAGACAAAATACAATTAATTTACAAAAGAGGTTCTTAGTGAAAAGTGAAAATTTAGAAAATGGCAATAATATGTAATGCAGCTAACGTTATTATTTACCTTGCAGCGAAATAAACGCTTTCCTTCTCAGGCGTCAAAATAAATTGATTAGCTAAATACCACAAGCGCTTTGCTTTATACTCGCTGTTCAACTGAAAATATATAAAAACACATACATTGTCATACAGACCAGATTACTATCTCGCTTAAAATAATTAAGTAGGAATTATGAAAGTTAGATAAAATAGAGGTCCTAGTCACTATCTTGAGAGACACCTATATTTTACACTTGTTATAATTTTATTTATTTAACACGATGGTAAAAACTTACAGATTTGATAATTTTTTTGTCAAATTATCCATGATAAAAATTAGGACAACAGAAACGTATGTATAGGCACTTTAGTTAAGAATAATTAAAGAATAGGTACCTTATCAAACCTTTCTTGAACGAGATTTTGTCTCGCAAGTTGCTTGGCTCTAAAATCGTTAATACATTGTTCCCGTATCAGTGTGGCTTCCTTGATTGTAATTGGTGCACCCGTGCCGTGACCCGATCCAAACATGCGAGCTAAATATGGTGCCAAAGGATCAATTTCCGCTTCTTTTTCTCTTTCTGTCACTTCTGCTTTTTGAGCTTCCTAAAAATGTGTAATGAAGATAATACTGAATTTTGGTTGTATCTATACATCCTACATGTGACCGTACAGATAACTATTTGTATAGTTTTTACTGCAATTAAAATTGTAAGAGAAACAACTTTATTATCGTTATTAGAATATTTTAATCTATACTATTTCTGTTTGTTTGTTTGTTTGAACGCGCTTTAAACTACGCTACTTTAAATTAACGCGCGGAACTACTGGTCCGATTTTAAAAATTTATTCTTTCGGTTCTATTAATAACTCAACTAAATAAATTAACAAAATCAAACAATACCTGTTCTTTCCAGCCCTTCTTGGCTGCTTCATTTCTCTCCGTATCAAAAAGTGCCACATACAGCATAGGCTCCGTAAGCTCCTTGTGGCGCGTCTTCAGGTAGCCATTGATATCCGTCTCCCTGTCACGGATGTGTTTCCTGGTTTTGTGTTCCCACTCCATGTTGTCACAGAGCGCGTAGTACACGTCTAAGGGTCGAGGTGGTTTGGCACATGGATCGGCCTGTGATGATAAGTTTTTATGACGAGTGAGAATGAAAAATTAAATCAATTTCTACGGGATAATTTAAAATGATAATACTGCGAAAATAATGTATAAAATGACAAAGGTTATTTATATTTTATACCTATAAAAGCTTGTCTAGAAAGAAGAGTAAGAGAGCTGTTTGCTATTACAGCTCTCCTACTCTTTTTTCGCACCTAGTAGGGAGGCAAAATGCACGCTTATGGAAGGGTTCTAGGGAAAGTAGTCATCAATATATAAATATGTATAACTTTTATTAATTAATATTTCATTTCAAGACACTTACTATGTATCCAGAAGTTTTATCCGGATAGAATAAGATTTTACCACCTGTCTCAGCGAGGTTGGGTTTCAGGAAAAATCTAGTATTATTCGTGACAAAGTTGTAGGCGTAATGATAGAGTAATTCAATAGTTTCTTCTGGAATGTGGAATATTTTCTTCCAGATATCCTCTTTTGCCGGAATGTCGTTATTACGAGAATATGTCTCTACAATGTCTTTTACTTGACGTTTTGGTTCCGCTTTAGTTGGTTCACTGTATATTATGAAGCGGGTTTCTAGTCTGAAAGAGTTAATGTACATAAATAAATAAAAATGTAAGGAAGCAGTCGGCATTTTGGTAAAGTGCCTCACAATTTTAATCCTTGTCCTTATAATTATGTCACTTATAATAATAATACCTGTCAGATCTATCCGTATAATATTCATCAAAAGTAGTCGGCGTGCACACCAGCTTTGTAAGATGGTCAATTCTGGCGTAGTAGTTGAATTCTAACGTCCTTACTCCTTCTACCGATACAAGAGGAGCGTCCAAGGAATATTCGTGTTCTGAAATAATGATTAGTAGTCTTCAAAAAGAACTTTGCCATCTAAGAGTGGATTTGCCATCTAATAATGATAAATAAATAAATATCTATATATAATGGATAGATAGAGGTAGAGAAGAAAATATTATTAATATTTAGATTTCATTAATTTAATTGGTTAACTCAACGAGTTAAATAGTTTGACATAATCAACTCAACAACATAAATAGTTTGAATTAAAATAGGATACTACTAAGTATGAAGTGTAAAAATATATCGTTGATAACGCTCGGGAAAACGCAATTTATTTTGTATATATTTATCCTTACTTATTACTAATGAGAATAATAAAAAACCTAGTGCTATAGTAACCTATTGTTACAGTATGTACTATATAGGTAGATTAAATACTAACTCAATAAATGGTCACTTCTCCCAATACCAAACATTTCTCTCACTTCTCGTTTCACATGATCCATTCGCATAGTTTCCATTTTATCAACTCTGTTTTTATACCATTCGTATCTGAAAACAATAGGAAAGCTCCATGCTTTTGTAAGGATTACAATTAATAAAAAAGACGTGTGGCACTCGGGGACTGCCGCGGTAAAGCTATTGCATGCTATGCCTTCAAGCCACACCTCCGCGCCCGTCGGAGTGGGGAGCGTGAGGTTTTTTCGTTATGGAATTTCTGGATTCGGTCCCCGCGCTCAAGGCCCGCGATAGAAGCTATGCAATAGCTTAAAATATAATTCTAAGTAAAATTTATGGAGGCTTTGGAAATAAAAAAAACCCTGCAATCCATCAGCTGTCAAAAAATTTCAGGCTAGGCTATCTTAACGTTTTTATGTTTTTTGAGCTTAATAGTTATGTAGGAAAATAATTTGAATAATAAAATTACGTCAATAAAGGAACGGTAAGTGCGTAATCGTCAAAGATCTTGATCCTCTTCACAATGCCGTCCCTTTGAGAGTAAGGCGAGAATTTCTCCAATAGAACCTTCTTATAATGTATCACCTTGTGACTGCCGGGATAACGCTGTTCAAAATCTAGGAGAGAAAATAAGGCATTAAAAATGCAGTAAAAGATAAAAATGTATAATTTTTGAAATAAATGAAATCTATAGCCGAATTTCTGTTTGTTTGTATTGCTAAAACTCAAGAATGGCTGTACCGATTTGGCTAATTTTTATCTTCAGAACATAAATTATTCGACACAAAACATATTTTTCACACATACAATGATAGATACAATATGGTGATACATAAGGTCATCTAGTTAAGCACAATCACCATACCATCTGCGGTAATATCCAATTTCTCAACCCAACTAGCTGGAACATCCAAATGCTTTTCCGTTTCGAAGGCAGTTTTCTTATCAGCTAAATCTATACCAACAAGTTGACGGCGGAAGTACGGTTCACCAGCGAGGAGGTGTTCCCAGCAGCTGAGGTCACCTAAATCGTAATTCAGAGTGCCCAAACCGTTGTCGCAGTTTTGGAGGTTCACCTGCATTAAAACGAATGAATGCTTATATGTATAAAATATTCTTGTAAAACATGACGTCTACTAAATTGCCTTAGTTAAAATAATCTGCTTTTTAAATCCGTCAAAGTCTTTAATTTCCAAATAAAAGTCTATCTGCATACAAATAATAGAAATACAAATTAATGCAAGTCAACATTTGTTTACATTATTAATATATTTCTTATAGAGATGATCAAACAGTGGCTACTGGTTGATGTTTTCGATGCTATCAGATATCATTCATATCATACTCACATAATAATTTTCATGATTATAAACACTATCCAGGAATTCATACTGCGGCGCCCCCACGGGATAGCTATTTCCCTTGCTGGGCTCGATGAAGAACGGCTCCTCCACCCCCCGGAAACCTGGTAGCACGAGCACCCAGGCGTGCGTGCGCCAACCGTCAATTTCATCTGACGGTGGTTTCTCTAATTCCTGAAAAAATAATTAACATGTGTTGTTCTGAGTTGAGTTTTTTTAACAAATTGTAGATATAAATTATAAAGCTCTATCTATTAGCGATTAGTTTACAAAAGACGAAGAGTTATATGAATTAAAATACATTATAGGAATGATATCAAAGTTAAGCATACTAGGATATAAATATAATGAAGTGTGAGAGAGATACTCAATTATAGTTCTCATCTCCCTAATGATAACGCGATATACACAATGTTTGTCTTCCTAATATTAGAATTTTGTACCGCAATTTTCCTCAACCGTTCATTTTCAATTTTGTCCAAAGCAGCCTGTTTCCTCTCCGCTTCCTTCCTGTCCATTTCCCTGCAATACTTGGACGTCATGTCTGGTATGGGCACGAGACGGTACCGAGGCTCTTCATCTGGCGGTGCCGGTTCTTCGATCACCTAAAAAGTGATTATATTATGATATCCAAGAACCGAGAACATTAGAGAAATGTTATTTTCCTTATTTACATATTAGTAGAAACAGTAGGAATTTCTTTTTAACGTGTGCTTCAAAGTGAAGTGCAGTTCTAATAAACAAATTTCAAACGACTTCAAAAAGTTGCTCATTCCAATTTGACACTGTAATTGTGTTAGTGGAACAATACATACAAATATGTGTATTTATTTAAGTCTCACACTAATTAACAATAATTGTTGTCATAGGTTTGTCAACATCCGGAGCTTTTTTCAGGAAATATGGTATGTTGAGCAGTTTTTCTAAAATATATTCAACATTGCAACATCAATTATACATAATCAACTACCTCACTCTCGTCCGGTATCTCCGGGCAATCTGTACGGTACCGCACCGCTAGGCACACGTCCTGCGTCGCACAGCCGACCGCCACATACGCATCGTAGCCTGCACCAGCCAGCCAGGAGACAAGCACGTGGGCCAGCTCGAACGGGTTGCCGCTGCGGCGGATTATCGCCGTGTACGGGGACATCAGTCGCTCGGGCTGGAAATTGTCAAATAGATTTATTGATAGTGTCTGTAGAGCTTTTTGAATAGGCTTCTAACTGTATACACATCGCAGCCAACCAGGTGAAATCTATGCAGTTTACAAGTCAGAGTCGTGATTTAACGATGCCAAGTCAATAGATATACGATTTTTACTAGGGATGTAACGATACCGATACCGATACCGATATATCGGCCGATATATCGGCAAGCCGATATATCGGTATCGCCGATAATAAATCAACCGATACCGATATTTTTTTATTAAATTTCTTTCTTTTCTTTTATGTTTTTGCATTGTATTCATTCATATTGTTTTATTTCTGTTTCTGTAATAGTGTTAAGGAAGAGCGGAACCTCCTGACACAAGCATTTTATTTGCTTACTAGGAGTGTTCCAATCATAAATTTGTTTATGTAAAGGAAAGAAATAAATTATTTTGATTTTTTTAATTTTTAACGTGATAACGTTTTTAAAATCGTTTTAGTCGGGTGACATGTTCATAAACTTGTGTCACACCAAAACCTCACGAGCGCGATCGCAGGTATAACGAGAGAGAGACGGACCGATCTCCCGTTTCATCTCGAGCGCTGCCACTGCATTATGTTATCACGTAAACATCTCGATCGTAAACCTACATTACAAACAACCAATTTTTTTTTGATATCAAATAATTCAAAAACCCGCGCCCAATGAACGATGCGGGAGGCCGCCCGCGCGTGCGCACTTTGTTTTCTGAAAAAACTCTACCAATAGTAAAATTTTATTAGGTACTGATCATATGTATATTACTTAAAGTTTAACTGACTTCGTAAAATAATAATACTAAAATAAATGGTTTTGTTGTTTTTTGATTTGGCATTTTTATTTAAAAGAATACGATTAACAGTTGTCTCTGTTAAATGTTGGTAACTTTTTATGCATAATTCACTATTTATTTTTCTACCAAGCCATCGATATCGGTATCGGTATCGGTATCGCCGATACATTACTACAAATATCGGTATCGGTATCGTATCGGCAAAATCATGTATCGTTACATCCCTAATTTTTACATAAAAGTTGTTGGTAAATATACCTACCGAGCTTTTCCTTATCTTAGTTTAGATTTTAGAAGTTAAAGTATATAGGTACGCATAATCTTTGTTTGTTTTATTTTAAATCATTATTGGCTACGCCTTATTGTGCTTTCTCTGAATAGCCATTAAAATTTAAAAATAAAATAAAATTTTAAATAATGCAGACAGCACCTCTAAGCTTTTGTGTATCACGCCCTCAGAACTGAATACAAGGAACTAGCACCAGTACCACTGCAGTAGTTCGCTACGCCGCCTACGACTGCCTATGCTACGGCCTCTACAAGAAATAGTTCCTCGTCAGTGATATAGATGGCGCTGATTTCAAAATCTATCTTATTAATACATTTTGAATGTGAGACTATGGAAGGTGTTAATGATGCCGTAACCCATAACTCAAGCCTTGAATGAAACATCTGGAAATTATACTTCAGAGGTATTTTGAACGTAATATTCAGTTGGTGAAATATTTAAATTGACGTCTGGTTGGCTTATTTTGATATTCTATTTAATTAATTGAAACAATAGAATGTATATGGAAATAAAAATGCGTTATAATTTATTATTTTAGTATTATCGTACTTGTTCATAGTTTAAATGTGGCTTCTTTCTAGAAAAATACCAAAGGTGCAATACCTAAATTTTTTGCTCTTTATAATATATATATATTTTTATTTTTTTGTTTAAATTATTGGATCCACTAATATTATTTTACATAAGTGTCTTAAACTTTCGCACGTGACTTCTATTTTGTTATTACCGAGGCGTAACACGTGCTTTTTTTATTCATTGGGTTTGTTTATTTTTCCGATTCATCTCTACATATTATAAAAATCCACCTGTTTTGTTTACCGAGATATGGTTGTGTTTTTCTTATAATCTACATTCTTAATTAAAGTCTCTTTAAATTAACGAATTTCCCCTTCAACTCAACTCTTATAGAACATGTAACTTGCTCAATACACATAAATATAAGACGATTTTTGTCATCAAAACTTTCTTTCAAGACAGTAATAAACATCCTTCGAACCCTGCAAGTGTATGTTTCCTTTATTCCAATGGAACGAAGATCAATAAATTTAAAGACAGATTACAATTAATAAAACATTACGGAACCCAATTAAATTTCACAACAAACATTCAACGTGTCTAGGTCGAAATAATCATACAGCATAATATTATAACCGCCGGGGTTGCCACCCCACACCCCCGCCCCATAAATTGAATCAAAAGTTGTGAAAACAAAGTCGGCCCGCGGAACTTTTACACAACTTTCACTTTTCACTGAAACTTTAAGCACTTTCGCTCACAGTTTTCTTTTCGAAGATTCTTTTATTAGCGGTATTATTGTTTTATTTCAATGTGGAAGTTTTGTGTTGCGAGGTGCCTGTGATTTTTTAGGAATGTGTAAGAATTTAGTTTCAATCGTACATACATATATGTATTTTTGAGGAGTACTACATAGGTACTGCTTTTTTTTCTAGATAACCTGTTTGTTATACGGGGTGTAAGGTCGTGAAAATTTAGATACAGTAAAAGGTAAAAGGTATGAAACATTAAAATATACGAGACATCAGTTATCCTATTCACTTCAAATACAGACCTAGTGATATTAAATGTATACCGCAGTTTTTGTAACCCATTAAATAAGTATAAAGGTAGGTATGTATTTCAAAAAATGAATGTTTGTTGTTTTTTAGTAAAATTTCGCTAGCAGGCATATTTTACGGTCGGCAAAATTTAGGACACTCTCGTTTGATAGAATTTAAAAATATACCTAGCAAGTAAAATATACCCATAGCTAATATGTATTACGTGCTTCTCTTACTTTAACTACCTTCTGACTATGTACTTATTTGAGTCCTATCAAACTTTACATACACTGTACTAAGTACTTACTGTACTGTACTACTCATGTACTCAGTGTACCTACCAATCACGGTGCAATACCATCAAATTAAAAACCATTTAATTTATATTTCTCACTCCAAAAAAGCCTTTTAATATTATGTAATATCAAACTAGTCTTAGCCCGCGACACCGCTTACTTGATGTTTGGATAGGAAAGCACTATTATAACGATTTTCAGGTAAATTGGTCTTTGAGGATTTGTAAAGCCTTTAGAATTTTACCCAGATTTGTATAGCCGTACTGGTTACAACCGAAATTTTCAAATTGATTGTATTGGAAGTTATTAATTGTAGGTACCTATGTCGTATCATACGTCCTTAGTAGTTAGTATCGTCAGAGAATAGTTAATACATAGTATCTAACGCTAGTATGGTGTACACTACGGTTTCCTTGGCATACTAATATTATAATTGTGAATGTGCCTTTGATTGTTTGTGTGTCATTCTTTCACTATACAACGAAGCGATATTGTGGTATGATTTTTGTGTAAGACTAGACACTAGACAGTGACATAGGCTGCTTTTTACCGCAGTATAACATCTCATTCCCGTGGGAATTTCTTTGAACACGCGGGCGAACCGCAGGGCGCAGGCGGATAACAAGTTTACGATGAACAAAAATGTACGAATTATCTATATTATTTTTCAAACAGTATTTCTAAGAATTTAAATGTACATACATTATTAATTACTACGACGAGCGACATTCATTGACCGATTTCTACATTTTTATAAATACGTCAGTAACTACATGTCATTAACGAAGAATATAATCGTTCATGGATTACTATGTAACGTGTTTTCCTAGAACCTTTAATATTGCTTCGTATAAGTGCAGCGTAATAATGAATGTAACTGAAATAATTTTTCTTTTCTATAATTTATGTTTCACAAACAAATTCGAATTTAAAATGGAATCATGATATACATAATTCGATTATCTTAACTTTCGGCTGAATACTGATTTAATTCATTAATATTTTAAACAATAGTTTTATACAAGCAAACAGATTGTTTACACTTCTTAAGGAACAATTGCATAATCGAATGCTTTGTTCTCGAAGTTTCGATCCAAGAAAATTTCGCATTTGAATTTCGAATTTTCGAACGCCATTCTCACACGAAACCGTCAACTGCAACGGTACCATGTGTAGCGACCGGCAAGCGGGATCTTGGCGGGCGTGTAGCGTGCACCCGCTATAATATTCCTTTGCGAGCTTAGAATACACAGCGAGCGCAAATTAGACCGTACGTTCCACGCTTTGAGTTGCGCTTGACCAAGCGTTATTGGTATTTCGAGCAAGGAGCCCGGAGCCGTAGGGATGGGGCGATTTATATCGACGTTGTCGATAAATGTCGACGTGGATATATCGCCGTGAGCGCGGAGCTGTAGACACGTGCGTGTTCTTTAATTGGATCTTCGGTTGAAACGGGATTTGTTATTTTGTATTTAAATTTTTATACAAATGATTATGTATTATTTTCTCGTGGGTATATTATGTAGAGGGATTATTGTGAAATTATATAAAATAAGTATGAGAACGAAGTCTCAATTTATTAAAATAAAAGTAATTTAATTGTGTCAAGTGATGTATGTATGTAGGTGTTCTGTATCATCGATCAGCCGTAAGCCGTTTTTGGACGTAACAGTTTTTGGCTAAAAAATCTAATTAAACGGGTTCATTGTTAATTAATATTTACATTCAATGAGCTCTACAGCTCTTACAAGCGAGCAAAATATGATAATTCTATCGTAATATTTAAGGAGCGTTACATTATCGGTGTCAAAACAAGGCGGAGTGCTAGAGATGCGGCGCATATCGTTATCGATACTCGAGACTCGGTAATAAGTATCGACCGGTCGAGGGTGGTGCTGGCACAGATGCCACTCATGCGAGATCGCTGACTGCTGCGTTCTCTAATTGAATGCGATGCGACATATTTTATCGACTATCGATAGTTGATTATTTTTTTTTGTTTTGAAACTTTTTTGCTTAGTTTAAAAGGTGAAGCCTACAGTTAAGAATGTTTAGGTATATAAGAGTAAAGATAATATTTTAGTATACAATATAATATAATTATTATGAATGAGTAAAATAATGTTATTGGATTGGATTACGGAGAGATACTCTACATGGCACAAGTGCAAGTTTCTATGAAATAATATTTAATAACTATGTGTAATTTTATGTTGTTTTATATCATCTATTTTCTGAGAATCTACTTTATTTAATCGTTTATTTTATTAAAAAAGAAGGAAGTCCTTTTGTATATTTTTATAGATAGGCATTGTATTTAAATATAACCTTTAAAATCGCTTTATACTTTGGTATGCATAACTATCGATAGTTTTCCATCCTAAGGGTGCAACATTATTCAACCCATGCAACAATTGTATGTTGAAAACAAAAAGTGGAAAATATTCGTACTTTTTATTTCATCGACAATTAAAAATGCCAAGTAAACGTTCGCAACACAAATGTCCTCGAAGAACGGCAGTCCGCGCGACTGATTTGCACCACCCGACGGACGCCACGCGGTCGCGTCGCGAATTAGTGATGTAACTGTGCATTTTTTATTATTTTATCGATATCGACATTTTAAAATTTATCCCTCAGAATAGTAACAATGTGTTTTGAGTTTTAATCTTCATGAAAATATTAAGAGCGATGACTTATTCTTTAAAGCATAATGTTTAATTAATGTATTATGTACAATGTACATGTATATACCTAATGCTTATCGTGAAGCAAGAAAGCACTAGTAGGTCAGCGTAGTTGTTAGTTGCCTATCGGCTTATACTTTTTGTGCCGTGGCTCGGCGGGGTTCAGCGTCGCGTCAAACAAAGGACTGTTTTTGTCACGCGGCGCCACCCTCCCGGTGAGCCGTGTCCGTGGCGACGAGCGGCCGCGGGCATCGCCAGCCGCGGATCGATACCTCGAGATCTCGGCCTACGCGCCCGCCTCGCCGGCCATTTGCCTACCTCGACGCCTCAGGCTCGTGTGTACATAACCCGCCACCCACCACCCGATACACCCCCGCAGATTACCGCCTACAAAGCAAACTTCATCGGTACGTGCATGCAATATGCGCAAGGAGCCAGAATTGCGCCTCGGACCACCCATCCAGATTGCTTTGATACCCAGCCCCGCATTTAGCAGAGGCTATTCGAGAGCCTATTGCACAATGAATCTTAGCTGAAGGCCTGGAACCTTGTTTCTGTGAGGCGGCCGCAATCACGTTAATTACTCTAGTGATAGCACCGGTATTATCTGGAGTGCAGATACTTTGTGCCCAATAGCTGATTGAAGGCGAACATCTTAGCCTATAACTACATAGCTAAGTATGCGGGCTTGACTGATAAATTGACCTTTGCTATAGATTGATCGTTATTCAATAAGATAATCGCAAATTTGGGAAACTAATATCATACTTTTTGATTTTAAATACAAATATACATAAATTTCACTTTTATAACTTTTTAATTTTAACGATAACTATTAACTGTATCCAAATATAAAAAAATCCTTTATGAAAGCTCTTTGAAAACATAGGAATATATTTCTTATGTAAAATAACTAATAGGATAATGAATGTATTTATCTCTTCTTCTGTTTTGAGTAAGTACGAATATTAAATCAAAATTTTGAGCTTCGTCATGGCTTGGTAAACATCGCTGTATGCGAAAAGACAAGACAAGTAAATGGGCACTATGTATACGTATAAGATACGTATTGCAGCACTCGTGAATTTCAATTGAACGCTCCGGAGGGTCGTAAATCGGCCAAGTGCAGCTCCACCCGACTGTTCTCAAACGCGAAAGAGGGAAAGTTCACATTTGCATATTGGCCTCGGCTGCAAAACTAACTCGAACAAACTCCGCGCACCCCCGAGTCAAGCGGAGAGAACTTTTAATGTGAGCCGCGATGCCGTATCTGTTTTACTTTCTTTGCAAACTTTCGTAGTTTTACTTTACGCTTTGAGACGTCAACTTATTATGCTGTAGTGATGAGTTCAATTTTTTTATGCTACGTTCTATCTTATAATTAAGTGACACAGATATGTTAAATCATTAAACGCTACTTATAACTAACTTTTTTAAAAATCAAATTCATCATAATAAGAAAAGTGTCTTAGCCATAAAAAATCTGATGTATATTGACTAGTTTTATTACAAAACATAATTATTGTTAAATACTTTTAATTTCACTATGATACTTATAAGTAGTTATAAGTGTCACACATAAGTTCAGCGTTCAAACATTAACCTTTAAATCATATAGCGTTAACAGTGCAAATGCATCAGCAAAGCCGTCAGTCACACGGAATGTGGACGAACGTCGGCTGGGGTGACTCCGGGAATATTTTAGCGTATTTCAATAAAGGCGCGACATCTTTAATCTAGTCGGGATCGGGTAGAGGCATAAATCTTGCAGGTCCGGGCGAGTTTTGAATCATTTAGCGTGGCGCTCGAGCCCTGCGACTTCCGTCCGGCACGTGCTCCCCCCGCCGCCACCCGCCACGAGCGCGTCTGTCTTGCTGCCGAGACAAAAGGGCAATAGGGATGCGACATAAATTGGAACATGTCGATGAGTGTTTGGATATATTTTTTTGCGATTAAATTTGTAGAGTGATTTTTAGTTATTGCTGATGTTATAATAATTTGTGAATTGGTTCTAAAATTCCTTGAGAATTTTCAAATTTTTTTTAAACGATCCGTCAACATAGAGGCGAGCCAGATTTATAAAAAAGTGGTCAAAGAAGTTCAGAAAGGACAGTAAGTGAGAAAATATAATATAAAAAAAAACCTAGAAAACATCTTATTGTATAGTAATTAATATTTAATAATCTGTGTGTGTGTGTAAACCTCGTTACTTATATCGCTTTTATCGATAATAAATAATATTCATAATTTCATATAAATATTTTTATAGTAATAGTTATGTTATAACTTCATCAAACTCAATTTGAATATTCAAATTGATCTATAGATAATTCATTATTAAACGTTTTATATTTATATCATTTAATATTGTCATGATAATGAATTATAAGAGACAATAAAATCATTTCTTTGAATGATAAACAGTAAACACTATCCAAGGCCTAATCAAATTTATTTCACATAGTATCCATTCCGTTTCCCAATTTCCATTAATTACTTATCGGAACAGGTTTATCGACAAAGGGAAGATATGCAATCTCTAGTGTACGACGTCCGAGCTGCCTCTAATTTGAATTCACGGAGACTCCGCGACGCGTCCGCCGCGTCGGCCGCGCCCGACTTAATGAATCGCGAGGGGGTGTGGGGGCGCCCGCAGGGGGTTGCTAGGGGGCGATCGGACGACCACCGCATCCTCCGCGCGGATAAGTGACGCCCGTGTTGCTTCGTACATAGCTACTCCTTATGTATTGTGGCACATAGCGGCCGGCCTGTACCTACGTAACGCTCGCCAAATTTATGTCCCGCACATGTCTAGAGACCGCGGCGTACCTTTAGAGGGATTTTGCGTGTTTACGTACAAACGGGGGCCGCCGAAGATATTCGAGATGGAATTTTGCTTGGACCTTTATTGATGAGTTACGTAGCCGGCTTATGTCCCCTTTGGCTTATCTTGTTGCTTTTATGTTTGTACATGTTTTGATTAACATGGATTTAGTTTTAGCTAACTTGACGGGGGCTTAAATGCTAAGATTACTTATAGCGCTAAAGAAATAAATGTAATCAATTAAAATTCGATAATATTGCACGAGAAATTGCCCGAAGCGAGTTAAACTGTTCCAACCAAAAGCAACAATATCTAGAACAACAAAAACTTGCTAATGGGCTATTATGTAAATGCCGCGATCGGCATGGCTAATCTAAACCGAGTAAATTATTCAGACGGTTCCAACATTCCGTGGTCAGTTGGAGATACCAAAACTTGATTCAAAAATAACAATGTGAACTGAATATTATTTCATAAGGAAAATTAATTTTACTAATATGTTACAAAAATAGGTATCAGAATTGTTACAAATTGCACATATAAATCTTTTAAGTTAATTTACTTTACGGAAATTTCCACAATTAAACTTTTAATTCCATCACAACATAAATCCGTATCTATCAAATTCACAAACAAAGAACTCATACTTCGACATAAACTTATTTCAATATGTGCTTTCAAATCATCACGCACTAACAACAAAAACATACAAATACATTATCTACACCAGATAATTATCGGGCAGGATCCACGTAGCGCATTAGCAAACATTAGCGAAGCGTGTGCGAACATTTTTTTGTGGAGAGCATCTAATCAGTCCCCTGCACACGGTACGCCCGCGGTTGGGGTCCGCCGTGGGAGCACAGCGTCGCCATTATGCTCGATAATCACGAAATATCGATTGGTGTGCGTGCAACACTAATTTCGTGTCCTCTAAGAATTTTTGGAAAACATATTTGCAATTTACTCACCCTCATTTAATCAAACCATCAAATTAAGATTAACTAAAATTCATTTGAAACCCTTCTGAAACAAGGGTTTTATTTACTTTATCAGCTGATTTCAAAGATGCATCATCTTTTATTCTCATGCCTCTAATTTGTAACGTGTCATTTTGTTAGGTTTGCCAGAATCTTACATATATGCATATAGGTATGTACTTGAATAATTTGCCAATTTTCAAATCATCTTTGTACCTAGACCTAGAGTAAAAAAATAAGGTGCTCTTTTAAAAATACATTATACACCTAACGAACATTAATTAACTTAGAAAATAATATAAATTCCTAAAATTAGCTGTTGTCACGTCGATACACGTTCCATGAATTTTATCTTTAGAGAAATACATACTTACATATAAATTAGAATATTATATAGACTATAAATAAAGAAACAATGCGAAAAAAAAGACGTAACAGAATTAAACTACATTCCATAACTTTGAATTAGACAATCTTCTGTATCACATACACAAATCTTTGCAAAGCTTCAACAAAAATGCACTGAACAATCCTTCCTTTGTCGCCACATTAAAGTTTAACTTTGCCGCAAGCCCAAATGAAATCGCTATTAAATAGACTTTTAAATGTCTCGTTCACTCGGTTAACTGTCCCATTCCGGATGTTTTGTTACACAACAAACGGTCCTGGCGGAGTGGCAACAGGTGGTATCATTACGAGATATTTTATGTTCTACGTCACCACTGAAATTGAGCGTCTGCGAACTTTACACTTTTATCGCGATAACTTCGCCCACTTATTTGTTTTATCGTGGTGTGATGAACATCACTAGACCGTTAGACGTACATAATTTGATTTGATGATTAATCGGTGTTTTTAATAATCGACATTCGACGTTTAACATACTTTCCTCTCTATATTCTGCACTGTAGTTTCATATATTTTTTTTAAATATTTTTGTCGCAATTTCTAAATTCAATAGGCTTTATTTTATACACATTTTCGATGTGAAAATAATTAAATGATATTTTGCAATAAAAAACAAACGTGTATGATTTGTTTACCATCCAAGAATTTCTAAATTATTTGTTATGTATCTTTTATACTCTAGAACCAAATACTATGTTTATATACGAGCACAAGGATATAATTATAGAGAATATAGAGTAGTTTTGAGTAAGATATAATAATAATTTATCTTAATGTTAGAATTTTTGCTCTACCTTTTCAAGACTATAGTGTATAATGTTCGTTTGAAATAATAAAACATAATCTAAAATTGTTTGTAACATATATACACCTTAACTCTCGATATCGTATGACCATGCTTAATTTTATTTTCGTTTGGCAGTTGACACCGATATTAATTTTCGATCAAATAATTCCTAACTTTTAGTTTTCAAAATTTTCATGAATTTCGCGTATATTGAAAGCACCATTTCAAAAACTATTGATTTTACTAAAACATTACTTTAAAACATATATACTACTATTACTTTCCATGTTCAATGATTACAATATTATATATTTAACCGTAGTTTACTGTCATCGCTGAACTTAACACATTTGTACACGAAATCTACGAAAATGTACTCTGTCTTATTTTTTAATTTTATGAAATACGTGTAAATAAGCGCTATATAATTTCAAAATATTACAATATACAATTTACGCATGATTCTACAAAGCATCCCTTTGTTCTAGAAGAGTTTTTTGTAATTATTATTTTACTAGATTCCGCCAGCGGCTTCGCCCGCGTTAAAGATAAACCCGCATAGTTCCCGTTCCAGTGGGATTTCCGGGATAAAAATCCTATATCTTATTCTGGGTCTTCCGCTACCTACATACTAAATTTCATTGTAATCGGTTCAGTAGTATTTGCGTGAAAGACTAACAAACATCAATCCATCCATCCACCCATCCTCACAAACATTCGCATTTATAATATTAGTAGGATATAAGTGTTTGTTGAGAAATAAAACAATATTCTTGCTATATTTTATAGGACACGTATATATTATGTAAATCGAGAGTATGGACACAGTATGCCGATAGCGTTACTACAATTTCTTCGCGGCAGGTGTGTCGCTGGCGGGTGTCTCACGGGAGGCAGTGACGTGATCGCACTGCGCTCGCGTCGATTGACGTGCTAGTGATGTGAAACTGTGATATCGATAAAATATTAAATAATAATACGATTTTGTATTGAATAATAATGCATTTTAGTGTATGGTAGAATTGGATTTAAGATAAAGAAATATAATAAATCACAATGCTTTTTGGTATACACGCAATTTTTGTCTCTATTATTTCTCAATCTTTCAGCTAACATAGCTGCATATTGCAAAAACTTTGTAAATTGCTGATAGTAATAAAAATGTAAAAGAGCAATGGCCCAGTTATTCTCATAGATTTACAAGACTACTTAATGTTAAAACACAAAATTTCTATGTGTTATGACGAAAGGTAATTGCACTAAAAGACTAATTAAGGTAGAGAAGGTCTTTCAAATTGATATTATCTTAATTTTCATTTTCCATATGCAGTAGGTACCTACTGCTTCATTGAGTGCGTTGTTATGTTATGTTTTGGAGTCACTAGAGACCCAGCAAGAGCCATGTTGTTATAAAAGCTATTAAAATGCACAAAAAAACAAAATTATTTACTACAACTCCATACCAACGATTGTTCAACCTATAATTTAGCACAAAATGAATAAGAAACATCGATCTCATATCGATACCACCACCCCATCCCTATAGCAATCGCGGTTACCATTAGCATTACGTGTTATTCCCCCGTCGCTTCACTGCTGCGATAAAATCTCGCGAGTCGCGAACGTGCGTGACCGCATCCTGTTCCCCCCCTCCCTCTTTAATTCTCTCCCTCCCCCCTCCTCGCCTGAACAGTCCGCGGAGGACTGCGCCCGCGCACTTCCGCTCGCGGCTGACCGCAGGGACAATATGTCCCTTCACTGAGCGTATTCTGTTACAGGCTTAACCGTTACAATGTTATTTATGAAGGATAATATTATTTTAAAAAACATTACCTTAATATAGGTTACGGTTCAACTGCATCGATGAAATGTAGAGCGCTATGTGACAAAACAGAAAACTAGTAGTTTTACGTAGGTACGATTGCATTAATTGCGTTTGAGTAAGATTTATCTTGAGAAATTTTTAAAGAAATATAAAAGAATCAAGAAGATTTAAAGAATTCGAAAGGATTCGTACCCAAAACATTTTCAGTCTGAAAATTTCTCATTTACCTATACCTATAGCATTTGAATGAAATACAACTAAATATCAAACTTTATTTTGTTAGTACATAGTACGTTTAAGGTAGTAGCCCAAATCTAAAAAAAATCTTCTCAACTAGATACGTGTACTAAGCGTGTACTCCTGTACTTGATGTATTACCTTGAACTTTAGTTGAAACTGAGGAACATAAGTCCTAATGACCCTTTGGGCACGGAACATTAAAGCCCAAGTAACCAAAGTCGGAACATTTCACAATAGGTACAATTCAAATGTTATGTAAAATTCACATTCCCTCCGTATACCTATCCTCAACGAAATGTACATTTATTTGAAAATTTCTTAAAATTTCTTAAAATTTCTTAATATTTATAGAACCTAAAAATCGAGTCACAAAGGTCTCTATACCCTTTTTCTGGCAAGACGTCACCAATCCCAGTCAGTAGAGTATTTCTAACATCCTATTAAATCTAGCAGATAAATAATGCCTGGAAATTGCGCACCTGCAAAATGTGTCGGCCCTTGACTAGTCGTAAATAGGTCGTAAATCGATCAAAACCCCCGCGAAGGCTTTACGGTTCAGTGCAAGTTAACGCCAAGGGACTTTTTCCATGGCGTACAAACACATAAAACCGTACTTTTAATATATAACTGTTTATTATAAAACGCTTGCACGCGCACGACGCTGCTATATCTTATTCTCTAATTGATAGTTTCATCACCTGTGCTTTTTGAGTTAAGAAATTAAAGAAAGATTGCAGTGATACTGGTTTTAAAGTTTTTTGCAATAAGTACGTGCTCCTGTATTAACGGGTACTTAGACACGAATGCCTTAGTAGCTGGTGCCTTAGTAAAATTATTTAAGAATAAGTATATGACTTATTATACCGACTTGCATATTTTTATGTAAATGAAACCACTGATGAAATTCAATTATTTACATCTTTATCTTCCGTTGCTAAGGAACTGCTACTTCATATACCTACGCTAAACTCATGAACTATTGCTATTGGTTCGAATTAAAAACCTTTGTGTTGGATTCAGTATGAATTGTACTCAGTCAATAAAATTCTTGTTAAAATCTGCCCAGCCGTGACGGACGTAGAAAAAAGAGTGACTGCACAATAGTAAACAGACAGACAGAAAGCTTTTTAACTCTTGTTATTGTGTTAGGGTTACCTACTGTAGAACATATACATTTGATAAAAAAGCTGTTAATTTGATACACGCAACTCGGCAATATATAAAGTTCTATTAATTGGTATAGAGTACAAAACCAAATTGAATATATTATACAATTCCGCGCATAATATATTCAACATTATATAAGACAATTCCTTAACATCTAAAATACGTCCTGAAAAACTCCATCAGCCAGTTAGTTATATGAAAAGTCAACACGACCCTCAAATGCAATTACCTCGGCGGCGATGAAGCGCATTTTCGCAACACCGAGCTAAAAACAAGCGGTTTCCAAAACAAAACTATTAAAAACACACGAGCTCAATAAGCCTGCACTCGGTACGCGGAATTCTTAAAAGCGGTCGCATCGTCTCGCGGGAGTCGCATATTTTTTACTCCGGGTCAACCCCCCATCGCCGGCGGGGGTCGAATCCACCCCGCGCGGGTCGGGTGGGGTTAATTAGTCGCGAACGCGGTCCGGCTCCACTCCATCTAAGTTGTTTCCTTCTTTATTTGCTCACTTGATACGAATGTGGGGATTCGTACGCCGATAGTAAAATAAGGATTACGCCGGAGCCTCTTAACTCCGCTCATATTAATGGCCAGTAAAAGTCCGCTTCAGTTGTAAAGTTGTTGGTCTGAATTCATTTGATAAAGTTGCTTCTAAACAATAATGTTGATGCTCCGTTTACATTCAGTTTTACTCGTGCGAATTAAATTTTCCCTGCTTTATAAATACTTTGTAGTTTTTGCTTCGTAAAATATTAGTTCACGCTTTTGTATGTTTTATATTGTGATGATGATGTTGCATGACTAAACATAAATCACCTGAATGTATCCTACTACTACTAACTTACTAGTGTATCCAGTATTATTATATTAGAGTGAAGAATAAAAAAAAGAACATAATATTAAAATTTTTAATTAAATCACGAACGAGATGCATTAGCGTAGGTAATGATAATGATAGTAAGATTAATTATTATTAGATTAGATTAACCTGTTAATAAAAATATGTAAAACAAAACAAATATTATATCGTATACAATAATGGTCTCTCTATTCCCTTCACATATAATAGAATATTAAACAAGCGTGTACTATCCAAATATGATAACCAAACTTCTCGTAGCAGTAACCGGAGAATCCCTAAGCTCGGATGGAAGTCCAACGCGTGTTTTGCAATTACGTCGACCAACGTCCCCGCGGGGTCAACCGGACCTGTGCTAATGAAGGCGAATATCTTCAAAGGGGTCCGGAGTGCCCGCTCGCCCGCGGCGATTTGAATCTTTAAACGGGTCGCGTTGGGAGGGTTATGCGGAAGACTATACTATTTCGCTGATAGGTACTTTGAACAAATACAGCTATTGAAATGTTATATAAATAAGTATAATACATTGGGTGGTACGGACAATGCTTCTGAAAACATTAGTGGGTGATTTTAACTGCTGTTTCATTAAGATAATTCAAAATTGTGTGTTTTAAGTGTAATTTATATGTGATTTTTTAGGTTTAACGGGTTTATGATGCTATCAGTTATCATCAAAACTATATATACTTAGGTAGTTAGAATCAAAACTTTAAAGTTATAATGCAATATATGGAATAAATTTTTCGTTAAATTAATATTATCTTAATCTAAAAGGCGAACTATGTACATAAATAAACTTTCTATACTAAATAAATTATTGGGAATGGAATCAAAATATTTAATCATGACTGGAGTGTTCACGACTCCTTAGTAATCAATTATCAAGTCGTGGCACATCTATCCATTCGCATTCTATGACAAAAAAGTTACATCTATTAAAGCCGCGTACACATTGTATTCAGTTCACGATTTTGAACTTCAAAAGAACCGTAAATACACACAGTGCACACCGTTCAAAACGACTGCAATTAATTCAAGATCCCGCCTTACAAAGAGGCATTCGAGACATCGCGACGCGAATTATCACGGGCGTATTAAAACACTCGACAAAGGGAGTAAGACAAAGGCCTAGGCTTCTGGGAGGACAGGCAGGTTAGGGCATCGAGGGTCCGAGCCTGCGTTCTAATTAAGGTGATGAATTAATTTTTCTAACATTTACGGCCCTTTTTAAACCTTCGTAATTTTTATATTATTAAAGTTGTCGTGATGAAAATTCTTGACAAGAAAGTTCAATAGTAACACAATACGTCTACCGAATACCGTCTTAGAAACATGATTCCATGATATTTTCTCGATAGAAAAAAAATACAAAGTTCTCATTGTTATTTTTTTATAATCTCTGGCATCTTCAAAATAACAAACGTAAAGTTACGACTTTTTGGATATTAACTATAAAATATACAACCTATACGTCTACCGATTTAGAATTTTGAAATATGCGATGGTTTTGAAATAAACAAGAAATACTTGAAATTAGCGCGCGACCAGCCAATATAGCGAGAGCCGCCCTGTACCTTCCTACCCCGATCGCTGCACGAGTCATTCCCGCTACGGCCGTCACACGGGGAACTTGTGTCGCTCGCGCAATCGTAAAAAAGGGTGACAACACGATAAGACAAAATGAGACAAATGGGGACAATAAAGAAAATAAGAAGAAGAAACATAAAGGTCGGAGGAAAAAGAATGCTTACAATTGGAACAAATTAATGAAGTAAGTTGGATTTATTTTAAATTTGATGATAATTGTATTATAGACGATGTTTGATATGTACCCCTGTTTTAAGTACATAACGAATGTGTAAGATTTTTTAATTTATAGTATAGATAATCTTTTCAGAAATCCGGAATCCAGAAGGAAAATAAACCCACTGATTGTTCACAATGTGAACCCACTCCTTAGTAAGTACCTTTATTCAGTCAAAAATGTATGTTATCAACGCTCTAATATGGTTTTATCGCATGATTCCATTTTTAGCAAAAAACAACAAAGTGCAAAGAAATAAAAAATCATGGTGAACTTAGTGGAAGTATGGTGGACGTAATATGGAATTATGGAACAGGAGCTCGTTGGAGTAGTATTATATTTTAAAAAAATACGAAAAAATTTCAAGAATTTCTTAGTAGGTGGTAGATAAGTATGTTGTATAAAGAATTTGATGTTCATATTTATTTCATTTATACTTGCTACATCTGTGCGGGAAATTGCCTAGTACTAAAACAGGTTTATATTCATATTTACATAGTAATTGTGAGTTTTCATTTCGAAAAATTTTGTGTAAGTATATTAAATTGAGTTCCTGGGTGATCTGGAAACACAATTGGGCCCGGAAGATGGCGCTGCAGTCACTCCTCCTAATCACATGAACCGATTTTGATGAATATTTGTGTGCACATTTCATTGTTGTGGGATGATTGGTTGATTCGTTTTCACATTATTTATTTATAACACTTCATAGTTCATACATTAGCTAATATTATGTATTTTTGTTGTTAGAAAGTAAACTTAATTTAATGTTTATAATACATTATTATTGGTATAAATAAGCCAGTGTTCGTCTCACATTGCTGTACCTGCCTACCTACCCTACCAGGGCCTAACTTTGTTCTGGCTATTTTATTTTGATTATTTGTAATGAATAATTACAAGAGTGCAAAAAATACATGCGTCAATATATTTTGTGTTTTTTTTTAACAATTTTTTTATTTAAAAAAATATCATTCCGACCGCGGCTTTGCTCGCGTGGAATTAGGTTATATCGTGAATTCTGTTTTATCCCACAGAAGTGTTCAGTTCGGATAAAAAGTATCCTATGTGTAAATCCAGGCAATTATATATTTTATCAAAATTGGTAATGTAGTCTTGACGTGATTAAGTAACAACTAACAAAAAAATATACAAATTAACATCCAAAGTTTCGCATCAGTTTTACTGTATTAGTGATATCTTCCACTCTTGACTTTGACTGAGAAGAATTAGGGTTTATAACTTCTTTCAGAAATAGTACCTTTCATTTCTGGGCATGATGTAATATCTACGTCAGCATCAAATTCTATCTAAATCAATTCAGTAGTCCGCGTTATTGGAGTACCATTTCATTTTTTCAGAGTAACAATATTTTTTGTTATTTTAAAGATTATTTATAACCTGTATTATTTTGTTATAAAGTAAACATTACGAAATAATAATAATTATTAATAATGTCTAAGTAGTTGTTAAAAAGGAGATTATTTGTTTATAAGCAAGAAAATAAAACCAATAAATCAACAATTAAATATATGTATAACAATATTATAACTGTATGACGACTCCATACATGTTTGTCCCGAGTCGGCCAGCGGCAGCGCGGCGAGTTTGCAAGAATGACTTCGCGCACACCCGCGT
The DNA here is from genome assembly GCF_061535395.1 of Colias eurytheme. Lineage (NCBI taxonomy): Eukaryota > Metazoa > Arthropoda > Insecta > Lepidoptera > Pieridae > Colias > Colias eurytheme. The sequence goes on along the minus strand of NC_142997.1, from coordinate 7,779,253 downwards.
TCGCGATAGCGAGCTATTAGACTCCGCCCGCCAAGCAGTGGATTTTTTTTTGTGTATCGTCTTAAACCCCCTCATACACTGCTCGCTGTCATAGATTATTTGATAGATATGGCTTTTGTTTATGTTTCATAGAACTTATGGGTTGTGTTGAGCTAAAAAATTTCTAAATCAAATTACAATAGAATGACGTAGCAAATGACTGTATTGATATTATGTCTATTTTTATCGCTAAAGGCTTCCGATGATAGTTTAATAGTTAAACTCAAAATCAAACATTTATTTATTCAACAGACTTCGTTAAGCTTCGCTTATGAATCGTCAAAATATAGAAAAATATTAATTTACCACCGCAACGGAAAGCAGTTTCTACAGAGAAGAAATATCAATGTAAAAAAATGTCACCTGTAAAATTAGTATTCTTACATGAATTAAAAAAAAACTAAAAAGATATAGTTTCAGTTTGATATGTGCTGCATAATCTTTGACGAATGTTCATTGCGCAACGGGTGGACATAAAAAGACAAGCTCGTGGCACCTGTAAGGTCCAAATCTAGAAATGCAATTCTACGTGTGCGATTTATTTTTATTTTTACATGTTGAGTACACGACGGCGGATTAAAAAGCACGGAAAATTTGAAAATACTGTCGAAAATAGTGAAATAGATTTTTTGGTAGTTGGTACATGAAGAATATTGGCGAGTTGGTTGGTAGCTTTAAATAAAGCTTGCTGCATCAATTTTACATAAAAATAAATCTATAAAAAGTTTTTTTAAGTTAAAATATTAACCTAGAGTTATGACAATATGTATAGTAAATCTAATTTAATTATAGTTACAAGCGTAAAACATTCAATATGGTATCATAAATTATCAAGTAACTACGTAGGTACTAGGTACCAAAACTATCACAAATAAAAATAAAAAAGTGTTTATATTATCTTTAAAACAAGACCCAGAAATTAATTGCTCAATAAATTCCACAAATTTTGTCACAGTTTCCGATATTTAGTTTTTAATTTAAATAATTACTTCTTCGCACGCAAAATGTTGGCGCCAATGCCCACGACCGAATGCGCGTTATCATTGGCCGACATCTTTTTTTTAATTGTAATAAATAGCAATTAACTTACAATTCATGTTTTTATACACCATATATTTCACTCTGTCCTCTTTATTGGAGCACATTGCATCGATTATTATAATTAATTCGTGTAGAATATCGACATATCGAATTTCATGAAAATAATAATGAATTTTAAGACTATTTTTATAGAATACACGAAACTGAAATTATGCTTTTAGCACAATTCTTTATTATTAATTTAGAATATGTAGTCATCTGAAATATCTATGATCATAAATTCAGGCTACCTAGGAGTTAAAATAACTACAGCATCGTTTTAAAAATAAAGCGGAATGCAATGCAATAACTACCTCCAATTTATAAATAACAATTTCAGGGTAATGTATTGAACGATATGTTATGATTCGAACACAATTGAAATCTACCTAATGTAGCATGAACAATGATTACACACACTATGTACTACAGTTATCCTTTGTCCACACCACCAAGGAGATTTAATTCGTCAAATTCTCCCTGCAAAATAGTAAAACACAGACAAAAAATTGTCCGCACAGATAATGTAGAGGGTGGGCACTCGCAATGGATGACGTCAGACGGGGTTGAGTGGTTAGAAGGGCCTTCGAATCTCGGCGAGAGGCCGATGGCACTCAGACGTCAGGCTGGTGCCTCGCAGACACCTGAACCCTTTGTCACCTTACCTAAAACGATCGCTTATACAACTCCAATTAAGTACCTATTAGTATGTATCCAGATCTATTACAAAGGGAAGCGTGTTTGTGCCGAGATCAATGTATTTGGAATGGCTAGGTGGAAATAATTAAATTTTGTTTTTACTTTGCTCATGGTGATTTCATTCTTCCTAGAAAGCATGCATACCTTATATATAATACTCTCGGTAACGGAGAGGAGTAAGGACAGGCATAGATCCTTTGTGGTAATCTCTTCTACCTCGAGCGTCGTACGTGACACACGCCTCCAATAAGCGTGCTATTGTCTTCTTTTATTTTGTAATAATTGTTATTATCAAATATAATTTAGAACCTTTAGATGTTTTTTTTTGAATCCCCAAGACCCCAGTCTTGCACATATATAGCTATATATTACCAGGCTATATATTATGCGACTATATAGAGAAACCTTGTTTGAACCGGTGCTACCTATATTTTGTGAGGTGTCCGGATAAAAAGTAGAGCGAACGTAATCGTAAGTAATTAGATATAAGATTAATAATATTATCAGCGTCAGTTAAGATTGTAGAATGAATCTGTGTGCGCGCCAATTTATTCTAGGTAGTATGAAATTAATTCCCAGAATTCGTACCTTACACATTCCTCACAAAGCACTTTGTGAACCCCGCACAGATTCGAATGCATATTTCCGAGAAGAACTATGAAACTCGTGTATTACTTCATCGAAAGCTATTTCGTTTGTAAATTAAAAAAAAACCCTTATCAAACATTTGCGAAAGTAAAGGCAATGGAGTACTTAACGAAATCCCAAATGAGGGATAGAAAAAGTGAAGTTTTCGCTACGTATTTGTGTAGTGTAGGCATCAAAGAGAATCGCTAGAAGTTTACTTGTTAAACAAGACGTAATAACCTGGTAATTTAGTGATCTTATGTTAGCTGTTTTGTGTGGAGTCCATGTTGATTTGGCGGAAATTGGGTCACGCGCGGACATACCTTCTGAGACGCTAAATATCGTAGTACTTTCTTGAGAGAAAAACTTAATTGAATAGATTCGTCGGTAAAGTAGAAAAATTAATCATAAAAGGCTATTTAAATAATGTTAGTGGACGCCTACTTGTTAACATTTTACCTAAATTCATTAAATCTCTAATACACACAAATTAATTATAAACAAGTTCTATTGATTCGTGTTTCGTGACTGAACATAGCCTAATGTGTGTTAGACATTGACGGAGATTGATGTATGAACGTAAATAATTAATGTTTTATTTCGTTTAATTAAATAGAAATAATACTCTAATGACACCTAACTCTAGCTTCTCGCTCTAACAACAGTCACCTGTGTTCCACTTCATGTATCTCGATGACGCATTCGACAAATCGCATTGTACAAAAATATATCTTAATATATATATATAAATCTCGTGTCACAATGTTTGTCCTCAATGGACTCCTAAACCACTTAACCGATTATAATAAAATTCGCACGCCATGTGCAGTTCGATCCAACTTGAGAGATAGGATAGTTTTTACCGTAAACATGTAGGTACCACGGGCGAAGCCGGGGCGAACCGCTAGTAATAATATATGTATGATTGTGATACGTGTTTTGAATAAACTTATGGAGACGCGTATTACGGTGCATTTAGATCAAATGAGCGAATGCTCATTCTAAATCTAAACCCACTATGTTAAATTATTTTAGCGTAAACAGGCGTAGAGAATTCTTTCGTTGTTCTTTGTGCGTTCGAAAAGATTCTATGGAATCTTATCCTGATCAACATTGAATTTGAGTTTTTGTTTACACTAAAATAACACGAAAGAATGCTCTTGCTCTAGCTCTAACTCTATGTACGTTTGGTCTAAATACACCGAGAGAAGACAACCCGCTGTGTATAAATATTTAATACATAGATTTGTTACACTTAGGTACCTATTAAAGATATCTTTATTATTATGAACTTTCAAATCTTTCAATTTCAAACGTCAAAGTGCATAATATATACCTCAAAATTAAAAACGCTGTAACGCCCGTAGCACACCTCCGCTGCAGAACTGTAACAGCGGAACCGCAGTAGTTTCGCTCTGTCTTGTCCCGTGTACGAGAAGCGGAACAGTAGCGAAACTGCCTGTTCTAACACATACATCTAACTATTTTTTATCACTTTCTTCGCGCGGTTTCGCAGATCTCTTCTAACGCCAGCCACATTACCGCGCTCACGCCGCTATTTGTTTGCGGTGCCGCAAACAAATAGCGGTGTTTGTTTTCGCGCGTGTTTGTCAAAACCGACAAAAATAAAACGCGGAACTACATTGTTATTGTAAAAGAGTATGTAATGGTCCGGGAGCCAGCAGCAGATTTTATGACCAAGTTCCTCTCAAGCGGTAATTAGTAAAATGCATCAAAGTATAGTATTATGAAGCCTCGTGAACGTCAGCTGGAGCTCGGTTGGGGGGAAGAGCGGTTGTAGCCTCCCGTATCAGCTGACGGTTTTTCCACCAAGATACAGCCAGCTGACATATATATTTATCCACAGTTACATATAAGCTATCACCAGGTAAATTTTTGTTTGAGAGGAAATAACGGAAAATAATTTTTTCTTTAAATTTAACTTTCATGTTCGAGACACCAGCTGACGTATAATACACCATGTTGTAACCAGCTGACTATTTTTTTTCGTTGAGATATTGGGTTAGCTACAATTTGACAAATTTTTAGCTGAGAGGAAATAATTGAATGAATGTATTTTTTTTCCTATGTGCGTGGGAGGCTACAACCGCTCACCCCCCCAACCGAGCGCCAGCTGACGTTCACGAGGCTTTATAATACTATACTCTCATGCGTCTGACGAATTATCTCTTGAGAGGAAATAGTTAACCAAATTTGCACCTGGCTCCCTAACCATAAATCATCAAAACTCTGAGGGGTCATTCTAAAAATACATATGTATATGTATAGAAACGATCTTCATGGGACTCGAGTTCTTTACATAGTAGGTTTTCTCCTAATTTCTGTCTTTTTTTATTAATCTCATGCACCCAAATTCTACGAGTTTTATGTTTTTTCAAAGTTAAAGTCCACAATAATATTTCTTCTTCCTCTGACTCCGATAACGACGTCATTTCGCTTCGATCGTTGCTTCTTGACCACATTCTTGACTGACTCACATGAGGTTTCGCCGATGCCGGTTCCACTAATCAAACTACACTTGATCACAGCGGAATTCATCTAGCGGTTCCGCGGTCATGGTATCGCAGCGGAGGTGTGCTACGGGCGTAAAGTTTTTCTTCACATAGGAATAATTTACTTACAACATAATCAATAAAGTTAACTTTATTCCAAGTTCTTATTTACAACACAATCACAACAAACTGTCCAAATAAAATATCCATTTTTAATCGTCGAAATTCGAATTTCGAAACACATCCTGCTAGTTGCCAGTACGTAGGTGTAACATAATCGATTCGAGTTTTTCCACAGCGGGGACTATTTACATTGGTAGACAATTTATAGCATAATCCATGAAGTTAACTTTACATAGTTAAATGCACAAAAACTGGCCAGTTAAAAAAAAAAGTGTGTGCGTGTAACCTTTACGCGCGATTGAAGTAAAACGCACATGTCAATATAACCTTGTTATTGAATATTATAAAATGTCGCAATTGTCAGTAAATTTATTTTTAATTTACTTATTTTAAAAGTAATAAATAAACAAGTATATTTAGAGATTTTCAAAAAATTTTGCAATTTAAAATAATGTTTTTAAAACTGTTGAATTTTTCATTCACTTTGCTATTCACAATTGATCCGTTTGAAAATTTAAAAATAAATAATCCTAATTGATTATGATATTTGCCACTAGCTGGCGTATAAGTCAAGAAGCGTGTAGTATATATGACATATACTTACAACCAATCAGAATTATTATTTTTAAATGGCGGAAACTACACAGCGTTACTTCCGTCAGAAAAAAATCTGAGTTACTCCCTAAAGTCGCGCCTAAAGAAGTTTTACTTCAAAAAACATTTTTTAATCATCGAAATTCGAAACACATCCCGCTAGTAGGTAGGTATAACATAATCGATTCGCGTTTTTCCACAGCGGGGACTGTTTACATCCCCCGTGATCGATACGACAGGTCCCCGGGGCGCGTCAATTTGGCCCTCGCCTCGTCAGCGCTAAATTATCCCGACGTCTTTAAATGGAATTTCGCGGGCTGCGACCGGTGCCCAGCGCGTTTGTGTTAGGGTGTAATCATAATGGATACGATAGTATATTTGATATTAAATTTTATTAAGTTTTTAATGAATGCGAGTTTGTGATATATGTGAGATATTGTGCTGTTTATTCGTTCATAAGAATTTATGAAAAAGATATTTAGATGCTTAATTTCTAATTTCTATCAGCCGTACAAATAAAAACTTGCTTATTCAAACCTTATGCAATGCATAGATATGATAAGAATAAATAAAGAATAAGGATGTCATAATTTCTTACAAATAAATTTGGAATAACGTCGATGTATCTATGCTCACGCTATGCAATAGGCGCGAAGCGGCAACGTCGCAATTCATTCACAAAATTATGAAAAACATTGAAATTGTCTACGGTTAAGCCTTGGTGCTGTCATTTTGCTGACGCTCGTTTGACTTCGTCGAATTTGTTGTGAAGTTTCATCATACGATGTTCTGTTTATTTATTTTTTAAATATTTATTGGAAATAATTTAAATATATCATTAAATATGCAAGCAAATGATATATAACGCTATCCAATATCTGGAGAACAGAAGATAAACCCACCTTGAGATAGAGAGTTGCCAAATAACTGGTACTCAAAACATACAACTCCAGGCTTAGAAGATTTATATTTTCAACGAAAGTGTATATTATTGTGATAAGTTTAGAAATAAGTTTTATGTATGTATGGTTTGGCGCATGTCGTAAATAAATAAATCATTATAAATATCAAAAGGGTTTTTCATAATTTCGTATATTTTGACATTTCATACGAAATTTTCCATTTCAATAGGTACGTAATGAAATTATTAATTTGCTCAACTTTTTCTACTTCCCGTATTACTCTCATTGCTATTATCTCAAATTTAGATTGAAAATTGCTTCTAAAACTTGTAAAACACAGCACAATGTACTAAAAGATATGTTATAACTCGGTTATGTCAGACTTATACTAGGGTGGTAGCCGTAATAAGGACAGAATAGAATTAGTATGAATACTTATTACGAAGTTATACTAGGTTACATTTATTTCGTGTTTATTTGTATGATTTTTCCTTATTCTTAGTTTATTCTTTGCATAAAATGTTATAACTCGTTTATTTGTACGGCTGTATATCTTTATCTAAATTCTCATCTGCAAAAATTAAATAAGAAAATACGCTGAAGATAAAGTGAAAATAGTAAGAAAGAGTTAGTTTTTTATGAACTTTGAGCCAATAATTATTATTTATTAATTATTCATTTATTGCAATACATAAATAATCATATACACCCGGCATGTTTTGTGTTACCTAGTTTGTAAGTAAGCGCTTTACGTTTACCTACTACTAAACCTACTGTTAAACCATATCTGTTTTAGACATGTAAATAAATTCACAACAGTCGCAGAACTTCAACTCTCATCACGTCTAAAGAATTCGCGTTGCGTCGCGTAGTCGCAGCGACTCAAAAACATCTGTGACAGCGCCCTAAGGGTTTTCCAAATGTACAGAGGATTTTCAGGACAATGTTCTAAGCTCGGGTCCCTTGACAGTGGCACGATACGCCACCTGGCTGCGGGCGTTAGCACAATGCTGTAGAAGCTTCGAGAACTCGTGTGTATTAAAGATACGAGAGTATCTATAGATGTTGGAGCTTCTATTAGCTTTGTGGAATGGGTGAAAATGTTGCTAGTGTAGGTAATAGATATAGGTACGTATGTTTGTCATGTTATGATTACTATAGAACATTTTATTAAGAACAATTACCTAATTAATTAAGAAAAATAGAATATTGACAATGAATATAGCGTTGATCATATACATATATATATTATTGTAAGAAAGTTAATGAACAACAAAATGGCCTTAGCCATTGGTAAATCGTAATGGATGTATTGTATCTAAAATGTGATTTTAATTAAAAAGCTATGACTAAATTATGTCTTTCATTCAAAACTCATAGATCAATTATGTTAAAAATAACGAAATGAAAAGCGCAAACTAAATACACGACCAAAAACTAAACTCTCTCATTCAAAACGAACGGTACCTCTACCGTACGTGGCAATAAATCAAAAAAATACATCTGCATTTCGGCCATCACAGAATGTGTAATCAAGCGGCCGTCTAAGGCATCACCCCCGGGGTGGTAACAAGCTCACGCGACGCCATCTTAATGACCCACGCGCCCACGCCAGTGTCCAACGACGTTCCAAATCACTAGCGAATGTTAAACCCGCCATTCACGATGCGACGTGTACGCGACTGTGATATTTTTGATGTCTTGAATTGTTGATGCTTAAATTTGAAAATCATTCGAAATCTTTGAATAATTATATGAACAAAGACAAATGCCATAAAAACAATTTGTATTCGATACAAAAATATGCCCAATTTGAATAATATCTTTTGAGATAAGACAACACATTATTTCGCTTTTCATATAGTTTTATCACTTTTACCTACTTACTTACATCTTATACATCTTAAATTATGACATGAATGTATATACATAATATATACATATATCAAAAGTTTATTATTAAAAGCTTAGCTTTGTTCACACCATCATCGTCAGATCAGCTGTTACGTCCATAAGAATTTTTATTCACCTGTTTCACCTTGTTCCTGTATTCTTTCGTTTATAACGAATCGTATCTACTGACAAAAATCATTCAAATATAATCGTGTCAAAACATTTTAAAACTTAATCACCTATTCAACTATCCTGCTCTAGCAGAGCTTTTGAATCACTAAAATACAGAAAGAAATTAGAAATACAATTTATTATACTTTAAAAAACACACACACAGAAATAAAATATTTTCAACATAAAAGAAAGCTAACTACAAATATCCAAATTTTTATTCAAAAAATGCTATAATATAAAAAAAGTCGCACCGTGCACAGCCACTTTACCGCTCACGTCACAGCCATTCGAACCGTTCGGGATTATCAGGGCGAGGCAGCGGCGTAATCACCGGCTACGGTGACCGCTCACGCGTAAATTACGTACCCGTACCGCCCGTACCGTACCCGTGCCGCCTCGTTTCGTGCCCGCTGCCTCCCGCCCAACGTGCCGCGTAAAAAACATCGCCTTTCCCCGGACATCATACGATGGAGATGCTACGTTGTGGTTGCTTGAAATGTTGACATGAACTTTTATGTCTTTGTAAATACGTTGTACTAATTTAATATTAAACTGTTTTGCGCTATACAAACTAGATGGACATATAGGTAGAGTTATACTGTTATAGTGTCAAATACGCGACAATAGTATAAAAATTAATAGGAATAAGTATTTATTACCATTTGATAAACCGCCAAATAGAAGAGGGCACACAGTGATTAACATAATGCAATTATAATAACGCCAAGACGTTATAAAATGATGACTACTACGATTCGAAGACTATAAAATATACATTACAGGAACCGTTGGTTATATGACTATTAAGTTGAGATAGGTCAGTACGCAATAACGAACTCATAAAATATAAAACGATAAGTCCGTCTTCAGACGTTGCGCATTCCCGACAAAAACATTGTCAAAACAAAGCCCCCGTCGAAAAGTTAATTAAGGGCCGTTGTCGCGCCTGCTTAAGATACCTATACCTATAGACGGATGCCTAATTCGATTTCGTACCGCGCAGTAGGTGCCCGGCTTTATTAAACATCTGGCCGACATTATCTTGCGACGGCAGCGGCGAAGCGTCGCCCGCCAAATCCAATAACGCAATCGCGTAATAACAATCGTGAGCGTTTATCGGACGCGCGTAAATTATGCACGTTTTCTGGCGCTCTAGCAGCGCGACATTCTCGACTCTAGCCCCTCGCGTTAAGGGCGATAAGATACAGCCGGCGACAATGCTAATGGGCCACCCTACTCCCCATACAAGGGTCTCGCTCTTGACTGACGCTGTACTATACGTTTCTCACATGGAATAATATATTCATAAGTGGTGATGAATAATCCGTTGCTATCTTCGCGACGGCGTGTTTTGCTAATATAAGATGGCTTGATTAAGGTTAAGGAGGTTCGTCTCCACTTATTAGTTGTTACCTTGTATATTGCCTTACATAACTGTTAACTGGAAATATAACTAGACTGTAAAGTCTTAGACGTAACACATAGTTAGAGAGTATTTATCAAGAAAATGTTTGCATAATTTAGAATTACTTGCTTAGTTATTAGGCTCTTCAGTCTTCGCGGAGTGATTAAGTAAATAAACAATAATTACATCCTTACTTTCCTGTTCAATTTTGTATTTTTGATCTATTGAAGAAATGACAGCTGGACTATTGAAGAAGTAACTAGAAGGACAAGAACTGATTTCGAAGCCGTTGTTAAAATTGATGCATTAAATTTCTATCTCCGACTTATCAAACTAGGTACATTATAAACATGATGATAGTACTTGTATAGAGCGATTGAATTTTATCTATCTACTTACTTAACACGTTCACTGCGGCACCTAAAATGCCAAACTTACCGTTGTTGCGGCATGTCTTCCATACTTCACATCGGCAAGTTCACCACTGTGCGTCATGAGCCATTTTTATCACATCGCACCTTCTGACTTTGAAGGTTAATAATTTCATGAAATTTCAAGATATTTCAAAAAAAATTTTTTCAGATAATAGTATATATAGTCTAGTATATACCGCATGAATAGCTTTTAGTTTGACCGAATAGTTTAAAAGATATGAGGGAAAATGTAAACCCCTGATTTTGTGAAAAATTATTTGCCATCCCGCACTGCATTGATACGGCATGTTTACAGTAATAGCGATGGGAAACACTGTAAAATAAAACATCGATATCGATATAAATCAATTTTGTATATTTCAGTCTGTTTGTTAACAGACAACGAGATCGTCGATACAAAAAAAAAACACATATAAAACAAGGTACTTGATAGAGTACTATCAGGAAATTGTTCAGTAACTTTTGTTTTAATTTGTTCAGTAACTTTTGTTTTAATGTTTTATATTATTTTCACAACTGTCATCACATTTTTGCATTTATGCTACGAAATAAAAGAAAGTAAAAAAACTAAAGCCTTTAAGGTATCATTGTCATTTAAAAAAACTCAAAAGAAAAGTGCTTCGGTCCTGTTGCATCACTATGCGAGACTGACACGCGGCGCGCTCGCAGTACAGTGCGGCATGAGGTGCTTGTCCATGGCAAAATATTTGACATGCCGCACACGAAAGAAACGGTTTCTTTTCTATGCGTTGGTCCAATATTTTGCCATACGATTTTTAAACGAAATTGAGTCCTACTTCAAACTGTGATCACAAAAATATATTTGTCTCCTTTCTAGTCATTGATTAACATATAAAAAACCTCGCCGCACCACGGTGAAAACTGCGATTTTGGGCGCCGCACTGTGGTGTAGTCGCTGATGGCCCGATACTGGACATGCCGCAGTGAACGTGTTAAAATTTAAATATCTATGGTCTATAATGATCTCTATTTTGCCTAAAATATCGTTTCCCATATCCAACAAAGTACAAATAAATGTTCCTAAACTTTTCTCTTTATTTGTTTGAGGGTTGCGATTCAGAATTCGTCCCAACAATAGAAGAACCAAGTCTTAATCGAGCTTCGAATCAATGGTTCTAACACAGGTGCAATTTTGAATCCTATCTTAAGAGATCGAAAGTTGTTTATTGAAGTATTTACGGTGAGATACGTAGATGTCCATCTTGATGAATATAAGAATACCTGGTCAGCGAGACTGAAGTGGAAAATGTTAAGAATAACTGGCAAAAATATATAGTTTCTGTCTTCTAAAGTAAAGTTTGTATGGTTCATGTTAACATTAAAACAATTTTAAAAACTTCTTGGACTTGATTCCAACATCTTTTGCACAGAGTTTAAACAATTCAATTTAAATTTATTATTTTGTAACACTCGCAGGCTTATGTGCTAAAACTTGTCTCCGAGTTTCGTATCTATCCAGTCACACGCACAACTCTGCCCTACATTCAGCCATACGCCACTTTAACCCTAATTCAAGTTGAAAACTGCGGCCCATTTTATGCATCGACAAATTACGCGGCGAATTGTCGCCTCTCGCCCGTTCGCTGTTGTCATTGCAACTGTAATTACTTGCTGTAAACCATCTGTAAATGTATATTGGCTGGTAATGCGCTCAACATAATGCAACTCAGCGTACAGACCACGCACACTAATTATTTCTAAGTTGGCGACCACTCAAAACTCGTTACGGCTGCGTAAATATATGCCGATTCGATTCTAATTCGGATTTGATGCGTGTTATTTTGTGTGATCGGTATACATGATTAATGGATGGGAGATGGCTTTGCGTGTTCGTTATAAGAGCATTACGTTCAAATTACAATGTCAGTGATATTTATGTACTGACTGACTGACGCGTATCAAAAAGTTATAAGCTTAGTGGTCAAACTTCTTCGGGTTTGTTGTAGTGTTTTTGTGTCTTTTTGATGGGTAAAATATTAAGTACAATTCGTTGTGATAGGGCATTTTTATCAATAAAGTAACGGTTTTGAATTTTCACACATGATCTTGTGAAGGATGATTCAAAAGCAACTCCAAATAGTTTTGTGACTGACTTTACCACAATCTGAAGACCTAAAGTTATTTGTAGTCAACATACTTACTGATCTGATATTATATACTGCTTAATATCCTCAACAAACAGATTGATAGATTGGTATCTAAACTTTTTCGAAGTTTGCGGTGGCCGCCTCCAATCATCGCCTACGCTCGATCTGATGTACGCGAAGACGCCCAAACTGATCGCCGCGTGATTGGCCCTCTTCACAATGGGTAGCGTTGGCCCAACAAATGATTGTCGATGTTTGCCGCTTTTACGGAAATTATGAATAGAAACCTACAGGGCTTTCTTCACAATGGGCAACGTTGTAGTAGAGGCAGTGATTGCCTATAAATGTCTACGATCGGCCTTCATTATTAATTCATAATCACCGTAATGGCGACAAACATCGACGATTATTTGTTGAACCAACGCTACCCATTGTGAATAGGACCCATAAGAAGACTAAACAAGGCGGCAATTCCCAGTTTTCTTGGCGTGACGTCACGCGCCAGCGTCGCTCGCCCACGCTTCGCTCGCATGTGCGCCGTAAACCTGTAATCCGTATAATTCACGGGGCTAACGTACACACGCAATTTACTCAGGGCTGAGTTTCGGCCTTTTAAGTTTATTTTTAAACGGTGAAAGCTTTGCAAACGGTTCTGTTTGGGGTTATTCTTTCGGGTTGCGTGTTTGGCACATAATTAATATAATCATTGTGTAGAAATTTTCATTTCAAGTATTTTTTTCATAGAATCTGTTTAGAGTACATTCCATGCAATCTTCAGAAATTTTAATAGATTTTGAACAAAAAAATAGCTGCGCTTCTATCTCGATGCTGCGCTTCAATTACTTTATATGTAGTTGCGTTCATTGATATACTTTCCTACTGCTGAGACACATCACACAGGCCTCCTATGACTTGTGATATTACTAGATTTGTAAGAGAGTTGTTACTTTGAATCTTAATACATTGCCTTGAAATAAACAAACATTACATGAACACATTCTATTCATACACCAGAATATAACGCTTAAACTAAAGAACGAAAATATGTGTGGAAAACGTAGTCAAAACTACAAGATATAAATGAGTAAAAAATATGAGAAATATGTATTTTTATATCGATACGCGGCACAGCCCTACGCTAAAGTTGGCAGGGGGACAGCCGGGCGGCGCCTTGACAGCGCTGCGCCGTTAATTCCTGAACGCTCCTCGCGAGCGATTGACAACGCGCTCGGAATTTATCGACGCGCACACTCGGCGACCGGTAGGGATGGGATTTTATTCAGAATATCGATAACTTTTTTGTTATTAATTTCATATTAATGAGGATTTTTTTTAATATGTGTTTGTGAATACATTCCACCTATGTACGTTACGTTAAACGTGTGAAATTGTTAACTAAAGCTTACTTAACGACTTACTTTTGTTAATTTTGTTAGACTTACTTTTGTTAATAAAAATTACTCCGTATTAGGTAAAGTAAAATCATTTTATCTCCTTGACAATTTTCATCGAGACAAATTACTCTACGGTTTTATTACGGATATCTACATATGCCTCTACCTAAACATTTTGTCACCTCTATGATCAACTGTTTAAATTGAACCTTTAGTTTTCCAACAAACAATCGATAGTAATCAAATCAATCGACACATTAGCACAACCCTATCACCCACTACCGCTCAGTACATACCGCTATGTGCGGGGTAAGTAAATAGCGGACTGACCCGATCCGCCGCTCGAATATCTAAGCCGAAATACATGCTAGGTTTCTTCGGCTACATTGAGACACTGTTAAATGAACATTTTGTTAATAGATCCTTAGTCCACTTAGGTGTATTGAATTAAAACTTTGGACGGCGAGAGTAGAGTGATGTGACACTCTCTTGCGTATTTGTCGAGTCGATTTTATTTTGTTTGTAAGAAAGTTTTGACTTTTGCTAACAAGTTTTATACAAATATATATTAAATAATGTAAGTAAATCTATATTAATACATATTATTTCAATCTGAAAGCACTGTCAAAATGTGTACAACGTTTATAATGTTTTTGTGGTAAAAAAACTTTCCTTCTCTTAGTGTTTATTGGTTTGTTTTTATTCTGGTCTAGAACTATAACTTATTAAGGCCCTTATTGTATTTAAGGGCTCTTCAGAAATGTTAATGAATGTAACAGCTTATACACCGATATACCTTCGCGATAAAATACTTTTTGGAATTCAGAAAAAAAAAACAAAAAGAAGGTTAAAGAGTGCGTGCAGGCAGAACGACGCGGTAGGTCACGGCGAAACCAGATGGCACAACTAGTTTTCAGATTAAATTATAATTTTATTAAAGTTATTTATTTTATAAGTAGAGTAAATAGAAAGGAACGTTTATGGGACTAAACATAAATTTAAACCACGGACCAATACTTTTTTTCCATTAATCTGTGCTTGAAACTACAAAATTCACTGAGAAAATTGGAAACATTTTTATTCTTTTGTGTTTTGAATAGTCCAGCTCTAGAACAATAAAGTCATCTAGTGCATCGAACCGGTCCTCCATCTTAAAAGTTAACAAACACCCTAAAAGTAATAAAAATTATATCCGAAAACCTCCGCCGTTTCAGAAACCAATTATACAACAATAAACAATCGACTCACAAACTAAATAATTCACTAACATCGCCCATAACTATCATATAACAGTAAACATGTCTGTCGGTATTATCTATATCGATTTCGGGCTTTTATTTGATATAATATTATAGACTAAATGTTAAGAGCCCCCGCAGACCACAGACTTTTTATCGGCCGATAGTTTAGTCGGGTTGGCCTGCTAGTACGCACACCGAGCCAACTAAACAGTTCAGTCGGTTATGAGTGCGCAAACTATCCAACAGTCTGCCGACTATTTGCTAGTTTCTAACCAACTGTTGAAAAGAGTGGTCACACCGCACAATGAAAATTAATAAAACATTGTATAGAATTGTTATTATTGCTCTCATACACCGGAGGAGGAAAATTAAAAAGAGAGCCCGAGAGTATTGGGTGCATCCTATCTTTAGTGATAGATTAAAATGGAAAATTTTACACTATGCATTCCAAATTACTCCATTACCCGAAAAAATTTTCGCCTTTTATCGAATGAGCATAACTAGCTTCAACCAACTTGTCAAATACAGAGTACCTACTCTTTTAAGTCTTTCTTATAAAGTGGAGGGCGTTTTTCGACTTCCTCGATCAAAGTTACGATCGAAAATTCCGAAATAAGCGACTGAGAATTGAGCGACGCCATTTTACAAAACATGCGCGGCCGACCATTCGCTGTCAAAGCTCGGAGCGAACTGAACTATTGGCCTAGTCGGCCGACTAAAAAATCGTCGTGTTTGCGCGTGTGGTAGGGAGCCAATACTGATTATACAGTCGGCCGATAGTTTGCCGACAGTATAGTTTGAATTGAATCGGGAAGCCCATCAAACTTGTTTATCGGCCGATACCTAATCGTCATAGTGTGCGCATTTGCTTATATCTGCGTACTGATTAAGAGCCCGACCAAACTATCTGCCGATAAAAAGTCTGTGGTCTGCGGGGGCTCTAAAGGTTACCCTTTCAACTATCTGTTCAAACAACAAATGTTTCTTTCGGTTGACTTAGTTGCGGATATAGAGAATCTGGATGGAGCTCTTCTTATTTTTAAAGTGAAACTTTTATTACATCGTCTCAAACTTTTTGGTCTGTGTAGCGCATGTCGCATGTATCGCGGCTGCCGAGTAGGTATACCTACTCGGCAGCCGACCGTCACGCGACATGCGCTACACAAAGCAGTGTTCGGAACCGTTCGAACAGTTTCACTTTTACCGTGGTTTCATAAAACCACACAACATTTTTTTGCCAGTAAAAATACTTCTAGAAATATTTTACTGCGATTTAGTCCTTAAAAGTTATTTTATTTATCTTGATATTCTAAACACTTAACAGTTACAGTGGTATTTAAAAATCAACTTGTAAAACTAGCCTACAGAACTTAAATTTTTATATAGATCTAACTAGAAATAGGTTTTATTATAGGGAGGTGTAGGTTGCAACTTCGCTCATGTGCATTAACATCTATTATAGGGAGAAAACCATTCTCCATACAAATTTTCACCCCCTATTTCACTCCCCTCTAGTTTTGCTTACGAAACTAAGTATTCAAAATTAACAGAATCATGTCGTCATATCTAGCAGTATAACAGTAGTAGGTTTTCGTATCATTGGTTATTGAAAACTTTTTAATTTATTTATTTATTGAATTGAATCAATATTTTGTTAAACTTTTAAAAATATGAATGGTTCCATAGTTATGAAAATATTTTCCTTTCAAAGGGGTGTAATTCAAAAGGCATCGAGGAGTCATTCAGCCCCAAAATTCTTTTATATCGCAAGGGGATGATAAGGTTGGAAAAGTGACCCATCGTTAAAAAGAGTTAAAGAGCTCGTTATTGTGTAATTGAATTTTGAACTCCCTTCACTGGTCAAAATATTTCTGTAAAGAACATGCAATTGCAGTGCTATAAAAGGAACGACTAAAATATACAATTATAAAAAGAAACAACAAACAAAAAAAGTTAATAAATTCGTCTCAAAGGTACCTGATTAGTTGAACTAAAACTTACTACTCCATATATACAATTTATTATTTTGTCAACAGGCTATTTATAAATTCTAACTGTTTGTAAATTCTATCCCTCTGCATAAGAGTGTGACATACACAATTGAGCTATTAGCGAAAATAGAGATGCGATGGAATCCCAATAACATTTTTAAAACGTCGTAAAGCTCCACCAGTTTTCCATAAATAAACGTGCCCTTATCCGGATAATTGATTCAAAATCACACTAAAACCTCTAACCAGCGTGTGTACGCTGGCTATCGTAAAGGCCAGCTCGCCTACGTTGATCCAGAGCTGCATGTGGGCAGGTCGCAGACCGCGCGGGCTTCACGTACCTAATGTCTTCATTTGTATTCAGATTTACCTACGTAGATAGCACGTGTGTACACCGCCCGGTTACGCCGATAAACCACCACGCAATTATAGCACATGTGCCAAACTAACAAGGCACGAAATGCCGTAATGCGATTTTGCACGCTCGTGATATTTTGCGGTGTACGCTAACTATTGGCTTATTTAGATTGGTCGCACGTTGAATGAGATACAAACGCGTGTCCCGGGGGTCTAATTATGTATCAATTCTTGATCATTATTGACCTCTACAGGTACCTATTTTGGGTTAGCTAATGGCGGAATTAGATTTGAGTTTATTTTTGTAAGTGTTTGCCGGAATATTAATTGTTTAGAAGAAGTTGAAAAAATTCATGTCATTGTAAACAGCAATACAAAACTCTCTGACTAAACATCATCAAACATCAAGAAGTAAAGTGATATTCATGATAGAAACCATTTATAATACAACGCGCCTAAATCAAAACCTTTGTTTATCTTTCAGGCGTCATAACTCAAATAAAAATAATATCATAACAGTTAACACGTAAGCCAGTCTATGAATCCAGACGAAATGTCCTCGACCAGGGCTGCAATACACAAACAAATAAGTTTATTAATCAGCCTTCTAGAAAATTAAATATATGTATTTATAAGTCCTTTTATTCTATTATGAATTACATTAATTTTTTGTGAATGTGAAACACCACAATATGTTAATTTTAAAGAATTTTATAAACCTAATCTAATTATTTACCATTTCTACAATTGAAGTAAAGTTTCGGATGTTTTTCTTACACATTTTTCAGATCTCTCATCGCAAATAATAGCATATACTTAAAATACAAACTATAATAAATTAATAACTCTGCTCTAAGATGAAATTATGTTTTTGAAAGAAAATACAAATCTCTATTACCATCCTTATCAGTCTCGTAATAATATCTTTGAAATCATTGTCATACATGACAATTTACATACAATAAATACATTTGACCAACCAAAAGCTCCTTCATTTAAAACCAAAGCTTTCGTTATTAAACAATAAAAAACCTATACGCTGACAGCCCTGAGCGAGCCACCGCAGCTTATATAATAACTTCAACTTTGACCCACTTCGGGGGACGCAACTTTTATCGTCAACAACTTTTCCTTTTACACGATATTAAATATTTCCCGCTGACCGTACACCGACTCGACTTGTTTGTAGTCAATTAGTCTCGTTCATTGTTTTCGGATGTCTGTTTATTTTTTTGTCTCTTCTGAATTTCTGGGTAAAGAAAAGTTTTAAATTGTTCAATTTACCCGTTTTGGGGGTATAGCATAAGCTGATTCTTTTATCAATGGATGACTATTCATACCCACGTCAAGTAAATAAAAGCATTTCTGGATTTATAATATGTCTAAAGAACTGCATTGTAAAATGCCCTCAAGGTACACTCATATTATGATATATTCATTTCGACGTTTACCAAAACAAAAAAGCGAGAAGATCGAGAACGAAAAGACATCAAACAAAAAGCTGCAAACAAAACACACGAGCCCCTCCAATTCCACACCAATTACGTGCGCGAAAAAAGCGCGCGTTTTCCTTCATCCACTGCATAAACAACACCACCCCGAATAATGATTAGGAGTCCCTCTTAGGCCGTTGAATATCGGCCTCTCGGTATTAATTACGTTGCCTGAGGCGTGTGCTCGCTAGTCGCTATACCCTGTGCGCTATATACTATGTAGTATGTAGTCTCGAATATCCGGGCACATACCTATCGTATACGTGGGCAGCGTCTCGCGCGCCACCCTCCTCCCTCTCCCCCTAGTCTAATTGACGCCGTGCCGGACGCGGCCGGCGCCCGCGGGGTTGCTGCGCCTTCCGCCCCGATTTACAACATCGGCCGATAATCTTTTCTTGATGACGCAGCCCTGACGAGCTAATGCGTGAGGCAATAGATGGTGCGACGTCGACGTTTCCTTAAACGGTTTGGACTTTGGATATATTCGTTCGAGTTAAAACTATTTCGTCTCTCTGGCATCTTTGACACAATATGATGTTGTGCTTAGATGTAGATTACGAGTATATTGAAATTTGAAAAACATAGTTATAATTAATAAAGCTATACATAAATATTACACGTTATTATACTTTTCTACTAAAAATTACACTTGGCACCAGATAGAGTCTTGTCTTAGACAAAGAATGTCTAAAGTTCAATCTATCTCTTATTACTGGAAAAGCAATGTAGAAAAAAAAAATAAACAAAAATAATGATCCCAGCCTACGTAACAAGATCTTTCTGGGACAACAACTCAATCGGATTACGGACGAATAAAAGCGCGAAGCTATACAACGCTAAACAAAGCCGCGTCAGCTACCGCGTAAAGGTGTCAACAGTATCAACAAGATTCTAATTAAAAACACTCATCGCCGGTTCGGAGGGTCGAGAGGGGTTGCGCGGGTTGCGGGGGCTCGCTGGGGTCGCGGAGCTCGTAACGAACGCACTAATTAATAAGGGTCCGTCGATATTGATTCACGAGGCCGCGTGTGAACGACGCTGAGTGACATTTATCTGTATACCTAACTACTTATTACATGTACGAGATTCCTTTAATTTTGCCGCCAAAGTAACATACCATGTTTAATTATAATGTCACGTGTATGTAAAGCGCATGCTATACATGTATATTTATTGAAATATTCCAGGACATTCAAATCAACATGAAACAGGCATTTTCACATAATAAGCAAAGTTTGCACAGTTCAAAGTAAGAGAAGTAGTTAACTACATAAGACCACCTAGCAGTAAGTAATAGAAGATATTTTCCATCTCATACATACCTAATTACCACTTGTTGAAAATAAAGTTGATACAACACAATCGGTAATTTGTTTTAGTTACCGGTAAGTACCGGTAAGATTTGCCCCATGACCAGTATTCTTTATCAATTATTTCGATTTTGCACGAAATATTATATCTTATTAAAAACATCCTAATATCTAAACAGGTCTATAATTTAAGACTAATTAAAATTGTATCTTACGTTACGCAGAAGAATACCAGTTTTATCCCCTTAATTCTGTTTATTTATACCCAAGACTTAATCGACAAAATCATCTAATTATCGAAAAATCGTCACAGGAAAAATCAATAACCGCGATCCACTTAGCAGCAGTGCAAACATAAAGGCGTGTTGTTTAATTAAAAAAGCTCCGTAGCCTGTCACTAAATCCGAAACAGTTTCGTGTCTCACTCAAAGCATACTTCCAGCGTATCTCTGTCCATGTTCAAAGAAAATTTAATTAAACCCCAGCTACGAATGCTTCTGCCCAAGAAACACTCTCATTGACGACACTGAAGTAGAATTTATAATGTTCATAGTTCAGTAAGGCGCTGCTAATTGTACTTTATGAATGGACAAGGATGTCAGCATTAGCACTTGTCTAGATGTAAGGAATGATGTAATTTTGAGAGCACAGAGAAGGAAATGTAAGGCTGAACAAAGACTTTATGTTTAAGTAAATTCTTTTATTATAAAACGAACGGAATAAAACACACGGTACTTTTGTCAAAGTCGAAATTTCGATAAACTCTGCCAAAGCATTTCTACAAAAATCGGGGGATATAAGAGCAGCACGCATTAAAATTTCTAATGAATTTTAAAGAAAAGCGTACACAACTAATAATCCCCGTATTGGCACAGTACAAAACTATCGTACCATCAATGCGCAAATCGCGAATAAATCATTGATTTATACTACCGCATTCGCAGCAATACAAAACAAAAAGAACCAACAAGGCGTCCGAATTTCCAGTCTCCACGTGCATTAGTGAAAACTCCCATTTGCACGCGCTCTTCGACTGAGAATTTGCATCGAAAAGAAAAACGGAAAAAGAGCAAGAACGGACCAACCCCCCTACCTACCTATAGGGGGCTATGGCCGTACGTACACGTTCGTTTATGCTAATATTAATGCTTTAAGACTCGGCACTCGCGATCAGCTAACGCTGTAGTGTTGTTTATTTTTCAACTATCTGATAAAAGGACTGTATTGTGCATTTTCACATGGCTGTATATGGGATGAGACGTTCGTTTTAATGGAACTTTTTAATGCTGCATCAATACAATTAAGGACACGTCATATTAACGTTAATGTTTTGTAATGGATAAAGACGCACGTCAACGATTAATTATTAATTACTAGCTTTCCGCCCGCGGCTCCGCCCGCGTTTTCTAAGAAAAACCAGTTCCCGTAGGATTTCCGGGATAAAACCTATCCTATGTCCTTTCTCGGTTATCAAAATATCTCTATACAAAATTTCATGCAAATTGGTTCAGTAGTTTAGGCGTGATTGAGTAACAGACAGACAGACAGAGTTACTTTCGCATTTATAATATAAGTGTGGATAGTATGGATTATAATAATAAAGTATGCTGAGAGGTAAATATACCACACACACTTTGTCGTGTATATAAGACAATTAAATAATACGTATATGCCTAATTTCCTCAAGTCTTCCTGGGTCCAGCCGTTAGAGATACCTATAACAGGCAATTTTTTTGGTAGTAGGTACCTTATTGTTTGTTTCTACTTTCCAAACTATCTTATTTTCCATCTATCCGTACATATAGATAATTGTGGGAGGATACAAGTCGCAGGAATCAATAAAATAGAGACTCCATTAAGCTCACGTGGCGGCCAAATGTGTTGTTCCGAGTCTTGCCAAGTTTGGGTCAGCGTGTAGGTACTTGTGTTCGCAAATAGGTACCCTGGGCATTGGATACGGGGGAAATTATTCTAGTGCTCCTCATTCTTTTCCTAGAGAAAATACTACCTTTTGGTGGATTGCAAAATCTTCTCGATGTATGTTGGTTTTGTCTGTTTGGACGTTTGTTAGACTTAAGACCCAGCATGTATGGATGAAACTCAGAAATGTGAAACAAAGTCGTAAACTTTTACTAGCAGATATTGAAAGCTTAGTTTAACCTTATCAAAACCGCCCTAAAAACCATCGAAATAAATAATACAATTTCACTGATAGAATAACGAAGCAGAAATTAAATACCTACACAATTTTTCGCGCGACGCTGCGCGCAGCAAGCGTAACGTTTTTATCTTTTAGACGCCTCGGGCGATACATACAATGCTCATTGAAAAAATCCATCGCGCCACCCGTCGTTCACATTCGAACACTCTTTCGTGTTTCAATATTTTTCTCTTATAAGGGCTGCTTGCAACAGAACTCAGATGATTGGAGCGCGCGATTCGCGATGCGTCGTGCCTGATCGTGCCCTTTATGCACTATAAATGGCTACATTTATAGCTTTTTAACTTCATTTACAAAAAAATTAATACAGTTTATTGTCAAAGATGTCCTTGAGTTGCACATTAATATTTAACGTGTTAGGGAATAACTTTCACTGATTTATTTATTTCAATGAAAGTTTTACTCCGAAGAGCAAACCTCTGTTTCCCCAATACCTACAAAGTGTCTACCGAAGTTAATTCCCTTGGCCCCTGAAGGAATGTGGACATGTATTTGACGTGACCTGTTCACTGATTAATTCTCTTGACAGAAAAATAAAATATCAGGAAACCGTTTTGTGAGTCTCTACCGGGGCTCAAACTGCCGCTTAGCTCAAGCGCTAAACACCGCGAAAGAGGTGCTTAGAATCGACGTTAATATAATTTACGAAATTAAAATCGCAACGATCCGCACCGCATCGGATCGCACACGTTCCAAGTTCTGTTTGAACGTGGCCACGATAGCGATCGACATTTTGAATGGATATCGCGCTCGCTGTTATTTAAGCGAAAGCTTTTAACTGTAATTAAAGAATTTCACAGTTTTGTTATGTCGGTTATATTTAAGCGTGGAAATAAGACATGCTTCTGATTTATTGCTCCCGTTTCAACGTTTATTTGTGTCGAAAACATAAGAGGCGAATCATGTCATTGCAATCACATCGCAACTAGAATAATAATTTATAGATTATCGACTGTGGGTATGAAATTGTGTATTAATTTTTCTAAACTACCCCGGGAGACTGTTTTAAACTTTTCACTGAAAGCTCGTTACGCGAATGCATTTTTGTTTTATGTATCTCTTTAGGTTTTATTTTGTATAGTGATACTTTAAATGATATACAATTACATGAGAGAATACTTTTGTGTAGAAGTAAAGTATATTCATATTATGATCGAAACTGTAAGATCTATTTATTTACTGTATGTATGAAACAGGTGTTTTGTATGTATTATTAAAATTATTAATTTGTCTAAATAATCTTTTTTCTTTACGAGTAAGGCAGTCCGATGTCCCTTGGTAGACCGAGTCACGATTTCTAGTGAATTCAACTTTGGGTTCAAGTAAATTGTGTTATTATCAACTGGCTTCTGAATCAAGAAGTTTTGACATGGTCAATAAATATCAAAATCAATTTATCCGCGCTTGCCATACCTAAAGATCATACCACCAGCCGAGACCAATCAGAAAAACAATGACATACTTCTCATTAACAATACTTGAATGAATAAAAAGCGGCACGTCAAAACCGTTAAAAACATACATCCTATTAATAAACGAACATCAAGGAAACGCGCCAAGAAGAGACGGTGTAGCAATAAAACAGGCCATGTTATTCCGAGACGGCACGGCACCTTTTATGGGAGGCTCCGTCCATCCTCAGGCGAGCTCATTAAGCTGTGCGTAATAAAACACTGACCTGATGTACACCCTGCTTTAACTGAAGGCCGTTGGTTGTACAAATATCCCGATCACGGCTTGAAACGGATGGAAATTTGTGACCATTATATCTTGGTGGGGTTATATCTTCCATGTGGAAGATATCTTCGTACTGTGTAACTTTGAGAGGAGGAAATGTCTTTCTAATTTTCCCAGCATTTAGCTTGATCGGATACTGCTTACAGTCTCGTTTCGTAGTATGTAAAACGATACAAATACCGATATACATACATATAATATGAACCTTCTGAATTTACAGGATTATGTAGGAAGAGCTTAATTTGGCAAAGAGAGTTGTTAGTGGACATCCTGACTGTTGACTTCCAAACTGGCCTTTAAACATAACAAGCAGAAATATTTTTCACCATGATATCCCAGAACCCAAATAGCAAATAACTGTCAACTCATATCTCAGGAGCAGTGGCGAATCCGATATCCAGCCGCATAATAAGCGACTTGGCAACAAACGGAGGCTGTCAATCCGCGCGGGCGATGTCTCGCAGCCATGAGTGTTTATCGGAGGGAATATTTCGAAAACGGGAAGTCGTTGACGGCTGGACGAGCTTTATACTAGACGATATGTTTAGTATGGGTAGTTGCGATACAACTTCGGCTTAAATTTGGTTATTTTGGTATGTCTAAATAAATAAATTAAATTAAATTAATTGAATAAGGGTGCAGGATCGTTTTCTCAATTGACTGAAACTTTTATATAATATATTGGATTTGAGTACCTATAACTGTATCTTAATTCAGCGTTGTTTAAAAATTTACAGTTTACATAGCCAGCAGATTAGAGGTATTGCCATGATGAAAAAGCGATTTGAAAGATTCTGAACAATAAAGAGCACAAAACTCTGTATTCTTTCACTTCTCATACTTCTGTGACTATTATTTCATATAGATGACACAAAATCGTATCGTATCCGTGTATCCGAGTGTAAAATTTCCTATCACGTCTATAACCGTTCGACCATACGGTCGTAAGCCGTACCTACAACATAACGATGTCTGCAACCAGGGCCTGTGCTTTCCGCATCTATTTAACCAAATTGTCCGTAAATACAATGAACTATGATCTCGCATGACCAGTTTCCACTTAAAATGCTCAGCTTCAAGTTATGGATGTGCGAAGTCAGTGTTATAATAATATAATAGTTTTACAGCTTTGTAAATAAAACGACGGCTATCTATTGTATTTAACGTTCCTATAATAATGTTGATATGGCGCACGTAAAACATAACATTGTAACTATCTTTCTGTGCTAAGGTATTAACTTTTCCTATCCATCTATTCTTGATTGCAGTATCTTACGAAATGTCGGTATAAAAATTATGACTATATGAATTCAAGTATTGGGCATAAAATTTAGAAATGTGCCTTAACATCGTACTTGGTCAATTTCATTTATTACCATGTTCGAAAATGAACTACGTATTCATATCTAAAGTTGGTAGTTCACACTTCCTAGTGAAAAGAGCACCAATGAACTGTGCTGCTGTCTGTGACAGAATAGAACATTTCTGAAGGTCCTTACAAAGCTAGACCCTTTTGTAAATTATTTATCTGTCAATCAGTTACACTACTAGGCTGAATGCACTTTCTAATATGTAGGTATTTCTATCGTATGTCTGGTTTGAGTGATATCTGTATGTGGTTCGCGTAGAGAGGATTGGCAATCCTAGATAACAACTTGAATTGCAAATGCCTGAACTTGTATAAATTGTCTCTTAGATCTATTGGTTAAAAACAGCATTATTCTTAATTGATTATTATTTGGTGATAAGCACCATGAGGCTGCTTGGGCGGTAGAGCAGCTAAGAATCCTATTATTTGTAAATTATTGAACTAGTAAATATTAACACATTTCTATAATATAGTAACCGAGTAGTTTTTTATGTTGCCTTTTAAGTATTAATTTAATTTTGTTCTGAGATATTAAATGGGGTAGCAATTTAGAAGATTCAATGACACTAATTGATAGGCACGTTGTTTTTCCAACGAATGCTAACATTAATTAAACACAACAATTATTAGACAATAAAATCAATCTTGTATAATACAATATCTATATACATATATAAAACCCAAAGGTGACTGATATAGTGTATCTATCAACGCACAGCCCAAACCACTGGACGTATCGGGCTGAAATTTGGCATGCAGATAGATGTTAGGACGTAGGCATCCGCTAAGAAAGGATTTCCCGAAATTCTTGCGGGAACGGGGAAATACGGGGAGGCACGTACAAAGTCCTGGGCGGAAGCTATAAGTATGTTATAAAACTATTTTTTTTTTAAATGCATATGGTAACTTGGTAAGTATTTTGCTATCAGTAATAGCAAACTCAATCAATATAGATCTTCGCATCGCATCTTAAACTCCGTTTGCGAGTTTAACGGTATTGGAGGCTGTATCATGCATGCGCGCGGTTATGGCCCATTGTGATGGGAAGTGCATGCACCGTTACACTATCAGGGTTTACGCGTAATTTCATATAATTACCGATGGTAAATACTTGCCACTTAACGCCTTGGAACATGAACGTGGATTTATATTATACGTAAGATGATAGTGGTAAAAAGGCACAGGGAGAAAAATAGACTTATCTTCTATGTGAAAACATTGAATCACCAAATGTGTTGCTAAGTGCATAACTCGAGATCTGTTGAACCGATTTCGTTAATTATTTTTTTATAATATTCCTTGAAGTACGAGGATGGTTTTTATGGAGTGAAAACGTAGACATGTACCACGAGCGAAGCCGGGGCGGACCGCTAGCGATCATTAAATAAATTTAGACATATGGCATAGAGTTGATAGAGATGAAATTATGATATGCTTGTATTGCGAATTGTCAACCAAACATATAACGAGACGGAGCTAATAATATTCACAAACAGTTTGCCAGTTCACGCCAAGTTTAGGGTATTTAAATAGAGCCCAACACAAACTATACCAACATAAAATTGAATCAAAGGTAACAGGTAAACTCCAAGAGAACCCCTATCAAAGCACGTCAACATACACCGCTGCGGTTGGCGTAGAACATGTATAATGTATAGGTACGTGTACATGTACACAGGTATACGTACATGTATACACGTAGGTACATGTATGCATGTATAGCACAATCGGGCGATGGTAAGACGGGAGACCGCAGCGGGCAGGCTTTGTGCCGGCTCGATGTTGAATTAGGCGGCTGCTATGTGCAGACGACAAGCGGAAACTATTTTGATTTATTAAGAAAACTACAAAAGACTAACGATACTAAACTACTATAAACAAACCGACAACTATCATGGAGCCAAAACATTCATACTCATTTATTTTAAGAACGGTTAAATTTTAGCAAAAAAATCATAAAATTTAGACGGCCCTAACAGAAGCCATTAACAGCATTGAATTCATAGTTCAAGATGCATACTTTCGAATCTTTTCACTTAATCTTTCATTATTTTTTAAATTTTCAAGTAGCTATGAAATTGAAATAACCATTTTGTCTATCACGTCCCTCAGTCCCTCAGTCTTCCGTTTTTAACTGTACAGAAGTATTCTAAATATCAAAAGTGTATGTCTATACTATTACTAGTCTATAAAGCATTGAATACTATTCGCGAACTATAACAAAAATACACATAACCGCTATCACGCACCACTCAGCGCTCTCTCTAACCAGCTGAGTGGCCGGGCGTCAGGTGCCCGTATTTTGGTCGCTACGCCTCTAGCCTTCTCGGTTTATATAACACACCGTTATATAAGCTCGCCTTCTAATGGCTTTACATATTGCAATAAGCCGAGGTGGCTTTCCCTTCGCCTGCACTGCAACGTCTTATGAATGCAGCATTCGGAGTGACGAGGGTCAAATGCTGATGAATTTCTCGCTAATTACTTATTTAATTGTGGCTATTTTGATTTAACCCATTGAGCCCCGAACGGCCAGATCCGACCGCGACACAATAGATTTTCTATTGTGCCTGTGATTCCGGGGCCTGATGGATTTAGTGGAATTGTTATGATGCTCTAAAGCATAGTTAAGATCCTGCTCGTCATACAATGTTTTGCTATGATAAAATATATCTGGATAGTGAGCTGTTTTAAAATATTGACTGTCCTCCCGTAATTTTGCTTGGTTTCTACTATGACTTATACAGCTATGCGTATAAGAGGTTTCCAACTTCTAATAGAGAACCGTTATTATTTTATTTACACTCCGTTCTCATACTAAGTAGTACCTTCTAATATCGAACTGAAATTGAAAGTTAAATTTGGATAGAATCATAATCGTATGCGATATCATTCCTTATTCTATTCTTTACTTAAAAAATTAGGTAGATAAATCAAAATCAGTGCCAAAAATTATAAATAAATGTTCGGTCTCTTTTGATGGACCCAAAAGCTCAGACAGCGGCTTAGATAGAGTAGCATACATTTTTAAAACAAATAAAATATTATCCTGATCGTTTTAAAAAGTAGTAATTGGGCAATACGCACAGGATATATCATAAAATAAACCGTGGTTTCTAATCTCAGCAAAGACGGGTCGAATTTGAAATTATTTCACTGTTAGGCATTTATCGAAGAAGGCTGTATACTATATAATATCATCACGCTGAGAACAATAGGAGCAGAGCAATGCGGGTCAAACCGCGGGGTATCATCAAAGCACATAAGCTATAGAAACACTTGCTTTTGCACAGATAGTAAACAGTTGTTAACCCGTGATAAAACTTCACAGCGTTTATAAGTGCACTACTGCACTGGCCATCTCTTTGGAAGCTGCAAGTTACAACTCGGTCGGATAAACAGCGTGGCTTCTTTGTGGCAAACTTTACTGACTACTTCATCAGAATCTGTTGTTTGAGAGTTTAACAGTTAATAATATAAATTACTATAAAAGTTTATCTATTGTTTTTAGTTATACGCAAGTATGTACCGTATAATTATTGTAGATTGAAAAACTATAGTCTATAGAAACGAAGAAGAGTCGTGTAATATTATAAAAGCGGGAAAAATATTTCTAATGCAGACGGAATCACGGGGCAAATCTAGTTAGATAATAATAGAATTAAACATCAGTCAGTTGGTATAATTCTCATACGTTTGTTAGAGTATGTCTCGAAATATGGATGTATGTTCAACTACATCGTTGTTTTCGCGTACACTGCAGATTTGTCGAATGTATGTTTCATCGCTATTCGTGCTGGGAAACGCAGGTGAGAGTCGTTAGAAAGAGATGGTCGAATTTCAACCACTGGGAGCTAAATAAATCATGTTTCAAATCTTTGATGAAGTTGTGACTTTGTTGAGATATTATTATTATTTATTTATTTATTTTATTTTTTAATTTTGAATTTCCAACAAAGAATACATAGTTTTAAAACTCTTAATTCTAAAATTGCTTACGACAGTAAAATCATTTATGTATCTTTACTTACAGGAAATTACAACGATCATATTACAAGTAACATAACTCAACTTTTTATTATTTTATAATTTAGTTTAAAAAAACAGCTAGGATACTTGCACGTGGATAAGTTGCCTTAAAATACCCATTCTATATAGTAAGTGGTGCATTTGTGCCACCAAGACAATTTTTATTTCTCTTATTTAAGATTTGTAGTTTCCATGAAAACATAACCTTCCAGAGTACCTTCTAAGTATCCTTCAAATTCAGTACAACACAGATCGCAGAATAGACTGCAAAGTCTTACCTCCAATGAAAAGAAGTACATATTCGAAAAACCTATATACCATGCAAACCAAACGAATCAATCAACAAATCGATAGGTACAAGCAAAACCCGGTTAACACGAATATCTTGTGCTCAAAGGTATCGCAGTACATAAGGCAGGGTATATACTATATAGACTATAGAGCTAGTACATTGCGTGCGCTGAGCGCGAAAGACTCGGACAGCTCAGAGTCGCTCCTAATGACGACGTTCCGTAAGGCCGCGGGCATTGGTATGTACTGAGCGGGGATTTAAATACTTGTAAGTAGAATAATTAATCATTTTTGTACTGAATAAAGCCCCTAAAAGTCTACCTTTGCCGGCGGATACAGCTCTTACGCTAATTTGATTGAAATCGTAGGTACTCTACCATCTTTGTTTCCTAATTTCAAACTGAAAATCTTACAACATTAGCCTTTTTAACACGTTTCAGTTGAAGAATAAAGAACTGATATGCCGTAAAAATAAAAAAGGCAAAATTTATAATTGTGAGCTTTCGAAACTCGGAAGCTCCAAACATATTCGAAACAAGGATACATATTAAATCTCGAACAAGAATCTCTCTCATCCTTTATCTTATGCCTTTTTTTCTCTCTCGTTCACTGTCCTCGTTCTCATACGCCAGGATGACTCCTGGATTTTTTGATTGTTTAAATTACCACGCTCCAAGTCACTCGAATATGGACCACTACGTGATCGGGCGTCCTAGACCCCTTCCTTTATTAACTACTAGAGGTCCGCCCCGGCTTCGCCCGTGGTACATATTTACGTTTTCTCTACATAAAAACCATCCTCGTACTTCAAGGAATAGAATAGAAAAGAATTATCGAAATCGGTTCAGCCGTTCACACGTGATGCCATGACAACGCGAAACGGGTGCAGAACCGCCGCCTTTTTATAGCTCCCGCCGCGAAGCGCGTCGAACGCGGCAACTGATACACAAAAATAATCCTTAAGGCTGCATGATTCTGTATTCACGCGCGATGACTTATAGCGTATTTCATGTATAACTTTGGTGTTTCTACACCGATTTACATGATTCTTTTACTATAACCTGCCCAGGAGTATGAAGAATAATTGTGCCAAATTTGGTTAAAATCCGTCGTGTAGTTTTTGTTTCTATAACGAATATACAGACAGACAGACAGACAGACAGACAGACAGACAAAAATTTTACTGATTGCATTTTTGGCATCAGTAGCGATCCCTTATCACCCCTTCATAGTTTTTTTTTAAATATATTTCATGTACAGAATTGGCCTCTCTACAGATTTATTATAAGTATAGATTTGACAAGTTTATACCCCTATTAACTACATGGAGGTCTCGAACAAGAACAAGAATCGCTTTGCTTATAAACTTATGCCTTATCTAAGAACAGAAACACAGCAGGGAAATGGCCGTCATGACATCTTAGGTCTACGTTATACTGGAGCCTGTGTATTGCGTCTTATACAATATTATACACTATCTGCCGGCAACATCATCTGACCTGTCATTTGGAACTTTAAAATCCAATATAGTACAATAGAGATATAATATTAAAATCACGATTAAATGTATCAACATAAAAATTGTCTTGTGAATAATTTCAACATAATATACCTATGTACATACTTAAAATTAACTGACATCTCGCATTCTGGAAAAGTATTTACAAATAACTCTTTACTCTACATATGTACATTTCATATACCTTATATTAAGATCTTCTTCTATTTTCATTATAGTCCTGAACAAGGCGGTGGTCAATATAATATATACTAGGTAGTTCATATTATTTATTTATTTATTTATTTATTTATTTACACACACACACATAGAACTAACTATCATTACAGGTTAACCTAATTCGACAGAGTTCTTTTATAAATTAAGAAAAACAAACATGTCTCATAAAAATATAAAAATAAACACGTTGTAACACAAGAATAGCCTATTAAGCCTCAATAATTCATAAACTTAACATTTCTGCTGATAGCATAATATATTTAGTAGTACCTTTGAAAATTATATACATTATATACATATATCATATATATGTATACTAGCGGTCCGCCCCGGCTTCGCCCGTGGTACATATGAAAAATAGATGTTGGCCGATTCTCAGACTTACCCGATATGCACAGAAAATTTCATGAGAATCGGTCCACCCGTTTCGGAGGAGTATGCAGACTAACATTGTGACACGAGAATTTTATATATAAGATATATGTATATGTATATATATATATCATATATATTTCCATTTAAACAATAAAAGCTCTCAAAAGTTCATATACCTAACCAAAAAGGTACAAGTATTAAATTGTTCATAGATAAAACTACGTAATAAATTCTTATTTCATTGGACATGACAGCCACAATTCACACAGCCGTACAAATAAAAACTTGCTTATTCAAACCTTATGCAATGCATAGATATGATAAGAATAAATAGAGAATAAGGGCGTATTCAGAAAGAAAGCTTGAAACTTATAAGCGCTTATCGGCGCTTGTCATGTTCATATATTTTCCTGTCAGTGCTGGTAACCCGCGCAGGAAAATATATGAACATGACAAGCGCCGATAAGCGCTTATATAAGTTTCAAGCTTTCTTTCTGAATACGCCCTTAGGATGTCATAATTTCTTACAAATAAATTTGGAATAACGTCGATGTAACTATGCTCACATTGAAATTGTCTACGGTTAAGCCTTGGTGCTGTCATTTTGCTGACGCTCGTTTGACTTCGTCGAATTTGTTGTGAAGTTTCATCATATTACGTTGTTCTGTTTATTTATTTTTTAAATATTTAATGGAAATAATTTAAATATATCATTAAATATGCAAGCAAATGATAGATAACGCTATCCAATTTCTGGAGAACAGAAGATAAACCCACCTTGAGATAGAGAGTTGCCAAATAACTGGTACTCAAAACATACAACTCCAGGCTTAGAAGATTTATATTTTCAACGAAAGTGTATATTATTGTGATAAGTTTAGAAATAAGTTTTATGTATGTATGGTTTGGCGCATGTTGTAAATAAATAAATCATTATAAATATCAAAAGGGTTTTTCATAATTTCGTATATTTTGACATTTCATACAAAATTTTCCATTTCAATAGGTACGTAATGAAATTATTGATTTGCTCAACTTTTTCTACTTCTCGTATTACTCTCATTGCTATTATCTCAAATTTAGATTGAAAATTGCTTCTAAAACTTGTAAAACACAGCACAATGTACTAAAAGATATGTTATAACTCGGTTATGTCAGACTTATACTAGGGTGGTAGCCGTAATAAGGACGGAATAGCATTAGTATGAATACTTATTACGAAGTTATACTAGGTTACATTTATTTCGTGTTTATTTGTATGATTTTTCCTTATTCTTAGTTTATTCTTTGCATAAAATGTTATAACTCGTTTATTTGTACGGCTGACAGTGTATAAATAACTTAAATTGTTAAATTCAACAAATTCCACAAAACAATAAAGTTAAAAAAAAATAAAAAAATCCTTCTATAACAACATCAATACACATATCATACATTGATTATAATATTGAAATCAAAACAATCTTTCCACAAAGGCTCAAATAAGCAGCTTATTTGTCCTGTATTTATAATCTAGGTATTCTAAAAGCGCACTCATAGAACGGCACCGATGCCCTAGTTCCCGACGCCCGTGTCCGACCAACCACACGCGCCCAACCCTCTAATTCGAGATATCTGGCTCGCTCTAAAAGCCTAGAATTACACTACTACTACAATACAGCACCAAATATTTCAATTTCTGTGAATTTTTTTACCTTATAACTTCCATCAAATAAATACTGATACTTAATCATTTATCAACTTATAATTGAAGCAAACAATAAACAGTAAGTCATAAATTCAACAAAAGATATTTAAGCGCGCATAAAACATAAAACCACCACAGATATAAAAAAGGAATCATAAATTCGAATTGCGAAACAATAAAACAATCGAAAATTGCCGCGCAAATTTAAAAAAAAGAAAAGAATCGTCGTTTAATAGCGGCCAATGTTAAAGGCAACTAAGTTTCACGATGCCATAAATTATGTTAAACGTAATAAAACTAAATGCATGAAACAAATCGTCGGCTACGAAGCGGGGGTGGTGCGGGGGTGGGCGGTGTGCGGGAGGGGAAGTCTACAACTTTACTACAGTACTCTCGATTTCATTCATAACTTTTTACAAGTTTATCTGCGGCGATACCTCCTACATATTTATGTGTTTGCGACTGCTGTCAAAGAATAAATTTATTAAAAGAATAATAAAGACAAAACGTTTGAAAGGGAAAATAATTAATGTCAATATGATTGACATGATTGACGACAAGTCTTTAAAATTTGAAATGTTTCACCTTGAACTGTTTTAAAAGAAATTATTTTAGAGTTGTGGCGTGTTTTCAGTCCTGTAAAAGTAACAACTCAAATAGCACGAGTCACTGTATCATCATCTGTCATCATAATATATTCAATACGAATCAAGCCAAAATGTCATCCTATTATGTATTCCACGGAATTTCTTTTCAAACAAAGCAAACAACGTTCCGAAACGCACAACACTACATATTCCGTATTTACTTCAAAACACGTTCCTAGATTTTAAATCCGCAAAAGGATTGACAGTTATAGGCAGTAATTGGATTTCCTCAAACAACCAGTCTCAGGATTTAATCTTTGATCAAACGCAAACATGCGCAGAGCGCGCGGCAGCGATACACACATTTATAAAATGAAATAAAGTTTGTTTTAGTTGGGCATTGGGCATGAATGAAAGTGAAAGGGCGGCAGTTTATTCCATTTGTAATCAAAACATCGAGTTGTTCTATATTCACAAATGCTTTTTTAAATGGTTCGAGCTTTGCGTGTTGCGAGTTTTTTTGAACTGTATGAATTTAGAATTGGAATTTGTTGATATCCGTGGGTTTTTGATAGAGTTTTTTAAAAATATGAAATGATTTATTTTATAAACTGTAAATTTATTATTAGCAAACATAAAGACTAAATCATGTTTTTGTGGGTTTTCTTTCTAAATTCCAAAACAAATTTAAATTTTACCATAAATCATTTAAAAATAAAACAACGCGGGCAACCAAATAAAGTTACGTACCTAAACAAGAACAAAAAATGCTGTATAAATTTTGTCACTTCAATTACCGACGAAAACCAACAGATGTCGCTATACGTTACAACTTACAAGCTTGAATTTGTAATCAATAAACAGCTGATATTCAGACTATACAATTAGCTATGGAATGCTTTCTTACGTACGATATTACCACAGACTACAAAATATTCAACTACAAAATAGACTACGTGCATTACTAAAATCTGTGCTGTTTTTTTTTTAATTATACATATTAATTGGTAGGTAGTAACTAGCATTAATTCACTAGAATTAAATTACAATAGAATACGAGCAAGGGGATCTTAAAATCGGGAATAATGGTTATTTAAAAAATAATTGTTATGTAAACTTTAACATTAAGTGCGATTTAAACATAATTAAAACAAACAAAATCGATCTCAAAGCACCTCAAGACATCGTATATTTATCCATTATGGATTAGGAAGCCCGCGTCACCAATCATGTGACTACAGATTATACACAAGTATACAAGTATATATACACGAGTATACAAGTATACAATAGGTATACACTATACAAGCGAGGTAGCAATGAGCAAGTTATATTGGACGCCGCGTTGGACGATAACCGCGCGGTCGTCTAGAGAGCGCGTGCAGCTCACAATTTAGCGTTGCGACATGCTTAGCGATAGGGCTGCCTGCTATTAATTATTATTAATGAATATTTTTATATTCTTAATAATTTATTGTTTGGAGTATTGAGCCATTGATGATTGAGCCCCAAGCGGCCCGATCGGTCCCAGACACAATAGATTTTCTATTGTGTCTGTGGTTCCGGGGCCTGAGTTATTAAAGGAAATAAATATTATGATACATGATTTGTGTTTTCATCTATCAAAATAAATCTACTATTTACGTATAATGTAAATCTTAAATTTATTAAACCTACATTTTCAATAAATTATCAAAAATATCAAGAGAAGATGGCAAGAAGGTAAATGTCTATTCATGTTTCATGTTACATATTATTCATCAAATATCATAATAGCTGAACTTTATAGTGACATCTGTATATATATTGTATAAATCTTGCATCGATTAAAATAAATAAATAAATATTTCGGGACAATATAATACTTATCATTGCTATTACAATTACACTAATTTATTAGTTAAATTGCTATTACAATTAAACTAATAAATTAAAGGACAAAGAGTAACAGAAGAATCATCACATTCATCCTCACATATTTTAAATTTATTTTTTAATAATATAACAATTCTGTGCCAGCCCTACACACGCGGAGCGCGGCCCTCGCGTCCGGTCGGCCGCTATCGGCGCGATCGGAATCGTTGACACCGCGCCAGCCGCGGACGGCGGACGGAGCCACGGAGGAATGACCGCGCGTTAATTGCCGCGTCACCTTCGCAAGGGCGACGTGCGTCACGCTACCTAAACGTATCTGTTGTTTTTTGTATGACCAAAGTACCTAACAGGCTATAGGTATAAACGAACATAATACTAAAATGTTAAAATTTTTGGGACTTGATAACGATTCGTATAGATGTGGTCCTCTTCTTCTCATATATCAACTAATATCCTACAACTCCACCCAATAAATAATGAAATAGGGACTCCGCCAATATCCAGTATAATTTATAAATATGGTCAGAGAAACAAGACATCGATGATCGGACACTAAACAAACTCAAAGAAATGTCAATGAGTCAACTAAAATGAGGATACGGTAGACGACAAAACAAACAATTCATATAGAGGTAATTTTGTCTCGGTTTAATTATTATTTTTTATGTTTCTCAATCTGATAGCGGCCAAAGATACTTAAGCCACTGTGATTAAAGAAAAATCAATATAAATAGCACGCGAAAACCTTGACTCAATCGACGCTGTATGTTGAACCGCGAAACTTTTCGTCAAGAGCAATCATAGAGTATACCACAACCATATAAAACTATAGGTATAGACAATGCCACGAGGTCAATATTCATACGCCGTCATTTGGCGCGCTGTCAACTTTCTATGATGTATGTTTGACAGTTTGTACTGACTGGCACAAGTCACGACAGATTATAAATAGCAATTATAAGATAGTATAGTACATTAATATCTCGCTTTATTAATAAAAGGGCAAGTTTTGTACGACATAATAAAAAAAATGTGTGTGAGAAGTATAAAAAATAGAATAGAAAAGAAAGACTTTTATACTAAAAAAATAATATTTTTTTAAATTAGATTACTTTAAAAAAAAGTATAACATAATGTGAAGACTAAATATGTACTTTGAAATCTCTACTTGGTCGACATTATGTATTTTTATGTATTCTCCTCTTCATTCTACTTTATATTTTTAAGATCTTAGATGTTTTAAGAACACAACGACAGAATAGGGATATTATCTATAATCTACCAACCTGAAATCCTCTGAATTAATGTTATTTAAATACATTTCAAATCGGAACCGTAAAGGTATTTTAATCGCCATGCCTTTTCAACAAAAGCTACAAATATGAAATAAGGACATACCGGCTTATAAAAACAGGTAGATACTTATTACCAGTAGGTACATCTTTTATCTTTCATCAAAAGTCCCTTGCTACTCAATACGAGTGTACTCCACAATCCTGTTACATTTACATATTGACACACACACAAGACGTAATATTCTGTAAAAGCGCACAGGTGGCTCGGCGGGGCCCATCGATCTCAGTAAAAATACGATAATACCGTATTGCCTACAACGCGCTATGAGGTTGTGTGGTGATGAGCTTGGAGATAGCGGAAAGAACATAAGAAAATAGTGCTTATGTGATGGGTATGTACTTTGTTTCAATTTGATTATAGGATTTTAATTTGTAAGATTAGCTCATTGCGTGACTAGTATTCCATCACTTTAATCATTTATGGCATAGCATGGCTTTTGTATCAATAAATGGGCAGTATTTAGGTATGACAAATATATCTTCA
This sequence comes from Colias eurytheme, assembly GCF_061535395.1. Classification (NCBI taxonomy): domain Eukaryota; kingdom Metazoa; phylum Arthropoda; class Insecta; order Lepidoptera; family Pieridae; genus Colias; species Colias eurytheme. The sequence goes on along the minus strand of NC_142997.1, from coordinate 7,741,128 downwards.
GGGCAGGGCAGGGACGGGTGAGCCACCTGATGTTAATTGGTTAGTACCACTTCTTGATTGGTAAATTAAATCTTTTTCGTAAGTAAACTGTTGAATATCAACACGAAATGAACACTCATGTATAAAAATTCAAATAAAAAAGTGTGATAATGTTAGAAATGGTCCGCTGCTTCTCTCAACAGCGACATGCCCTTATATTGCCTACGCGGTGGTAAAAATACACACGATTCGTGGCCGTCACCGATAACGCGAGGAGAGGCCGCCTACACTCACACCTCAATGCCTTCTACCCACCGCGCTTTGTTCATTAGACACTCATCCGTGGAAACGTTAAATATAGGTACCTACCTATCTACCCGTGTACGTAGGTACGTTTTATAGCCGAGAAAATGCAATACCGTACGCGACTCGTTCCTTTCAGCGACGCGGGCATAAAAGTTTATATGCAGCTACATCAGATAGCGAGCTAAATTTATCCCGACCGGTGACTGCAAAAGGCGAGCTCATAAAAACCGCGGCTCGCTTGATTACAAAGCCGCTCCGGGTTTATGGCGCTCGGTGCGCGCGGCCTCTTCGAGCGAGGGTAGTTTTTCAGCCCTGCCACATAAATAAGTGATCACGGCGCCCCCGCGCTCCCTCCGCTCGTAAACTAAGCGGAGATAGTGAGAGGACTTAATGGCTGATCGGATTTTGATTAGCGCGGGCCGGCGACGCAAACCCGCTCCGAATCCGAATTTGAATAGATAAGTGGGCATCCGAGGACGACCGCTCGCGATCGTAATTTACATACTTACTGGCTTTCGGCGAGCGCGGAGGGTGCCAAGTTATGGACGCAAAAACGATAAAGTTGATATAGTGGCACGGTCATCGGTTCGCTGCTGCGGAGCTGTTTTTCAGAGAACTGTTTGTTATCGCAGCGGGTCGCGGCTTCGTGTTCGGATCGCGTTTTTTTGTTCGATTTAATCGTTCCACGGGCGTCACTATTGAAACAAAGTGCGGACGCTCCGACAACTCACTTTTGTATTTCAAATTTCAAGCGGGGATAAATAACCCGTTCCCTTTGTTGTTCGTCCAGTTAAAACTATCCGCTGTGCGATTTTTATATGTAAATATCGTTTTGCTGTTGAAGCTCTCGTGATCAATTTGGCGTATTAAACTTCGCGTTCGATGCATGTAAGCGTTAACGCTACGTAGTCTATCAATATGTAAATGTAACGTGTAATCCTTAGATTTAGTCGTGGGAGCGTCATATATTTTGCATACACACGGCTTATTACAAAGATCAACTCCATTATGAAGTCACTCTCCGCGCGTCTCAACAAAATATCCTGCCAAACTTTGAGCTAGTTTCAGTTAACGTCCAACACCAAAGATGCGTTAATTGGTCCCACGCTCACCGTGCCCATAATTTGAATACTCGATAATTACATGAGCGTCTCAACCGCCTTTCGCTTGAATAATACACAACAAACAGTAGCAACTTGAGCCGGATCGAAGATAGCTTGTCACTATTGACGCGGGTCCCCCGTAGAGGCAGGTAGAGCGATTGAACACCGTGGTTCGATAACACGCGCGGCCGACCCTCCCCAGCCTCCCCACGACTCGTGTTTTTCGTTTTGACAGCCACCGGCTACGTGGGAATAATTGATTAAAGACATGCAAAGAATCCCGTGTGGAGGCCGCAGTATAATGGCTGTGGAACTTGGCCCAGCCGTACATTGATAGTTTATCCTTAAAAACGTATCGCAATTTGCGATGTTTCATGTCAGTAGAGATTACTTGAAAAAGTATTTCTTGTGAAATTTTTGTCAGCTTTCCATTGCTAATAATAATACAAATATATAATAATAATACAAATTTGGTTCCTGTATTAACTGCTATTTTAAATTCTTCTTATGGGTACATATGTCATTTTCTGAAGAGGATATTTGACAGTAGTATCGATCTCTGCATTTAAAAAACTGCACTAGTCTCGCGCTTATCTAAGGAAAGCATCTTTGGCATGCATATGCCAACTCGTACGTCCGCAAGACATATAAGATCTGATACCATATATCCGCATCATTATATATTAAAACTATATAAAACATATTGTCAGAAGTATCTTTATGTACCATTTAGAATAGATTATGCCTCTATTAGACCAAAAACTAGCTTCGCAACCACTTGCAGCAAAGATAACCTTAACAAGGACAAAGTTATCACATACACCTCGCATAAAAACTTCGACCAATAAACATCACAGACTGGCAAATGGTTATAATATGTAAATGTCGTCACTACACATTAGCTGGGTGTCGCATACATCATTAACAGTGCGATTACGGCGACGCCTGCCAAGTGCCAAGTACTAACACACGCAAATTCACATAACTTTCTTACTTATCATTTGCTTACACTAATTTGTTAGCGCAATATCGTGCGCAAGCAATGCAAGCCCTCTTACCTGTAAGTTCGTTAAAAAATCTTCCTGCAATTTAGGAATAGTTAACTAGCAGACGCGATTTCGATGGCTTATGACACATGCATGGAATTGCAGGAAAAGGACCTGAAGAAATGCTTATATATCCAGTCTACAGATAGAGTAGAAACTAGCAAAAGAAATAGACAAAACATTTCTATTGAATTTGATTAGTAGGTACAGAGTATGCCATTTCTAAGAAAATGATATGCTTAAACATTCATCAAAAACTTTTCATCAACAAGGACCTCTACTGGCATCAAAGTCAAAGCAATGACCGAAACATCTGCCTTTGTGTCAATTTCGCGATACCAAGTACCAACTATGCGTCGCTTACACAAGCGTAATGATATTAAACGAATCTCGATAACGACAAAAGATACAGTCGTAGCGCTCACAAAGCGGCAGAGAGCGATATATAATGTATAGAACTATAGAGTAGACCGTGGATACCGTCCGTAGTTAAAGAGCCATCAAAGCCGGCGTGTACAAATGAGTCCCCGTTTCACATTCGGCGCTCCAGCCCCGGTTTATGGCGGACCGGCAAGAATTCGACTCGTAATGAGGAAACTGCGCCCGTACTTTCGAAACTCGATTGGATTTTTTTCTACCTTTCACCACCGCTTTTAATAAAAAAGCTCGCGAGTCTAAAAGAGAATATCTTTTCCTAATTTTGTTGAACAGTATGATCAAATTAAGTTCACTCTGTTCAGCAGCCTGCTATAAGAACGGTACACAAATATATAAGCTTTTGATTCCTCTTCTTTATAATAAAATATACTACATAATATTCAAATGCTGAATGCATCCTTATGTAATATTAATTAAAAATTTTATTAATCATATTATTATGCAAAGTTTAAGGAGGCCAATCAGAATCACTATTTGTCAATAGAAGCATCCCGAAATCTTTACTTTTTCACTTTGAAAAGGTAAAAAACGACTTCCAGTCTTGCTCCATACAGTCTTAAAAACAGCACCAAAAGTAGGGGCCACGTTAGAACTATTTTAGTACTTGGCACCTTATCTGCTGAACGCGAGTCTACCGACAGCTCAGCACTAACGGAGCTTTTTATGTACTATCACTATCCAAGAATAAGTTTTACTAAACTTGTCACGTCATGGACTCTAGTGGAGAGGGGAAAATCTACTTTAAGATGCTTTAAGATAGATTTGATCTTAGTTGACGCTGAAAAACTATGAAAATAACACGACACTCCAAAAATTCCAAAATAAATATAGGTAGATTTCAATTTATGCATTTTTAAGTTAGTATAAAGTATCTCTCCTAAATCTACGGTAATTGTTATTTGTATGTCATTTTCATGTTAAATATTATTTTGTACTTTCAAAATGATTTTGAAAATGTCGCCACTCGCCAACTTTAAAACTTCCAACTGCGCTAGAGTTATGTAGGAACTGAGAAAAACGAGTTACGAGTGTCTGTGGATATATAAAAACACTAACAGTGATACAGTGATGATGATAATTAAAAGATCTGAGATCATATTATGATAATTAAGAATATTAAATAATGATAATTATTTTATTTCTCCAGAATAGTAACTGTAACGTTAACTGCACAAGATAATTTAAATACAAAACATTAACATTTGCTTGTTTTATTCTTATCGAGTACCTACTTACTTAATATTTAGAAATATTTACTCTGACTTCTGAGCTATTTCTCACGCTTTTATGTCCATCAATATCTTAAATTTTCATCGATATCAGAAGTGGATTAGATATCATAATCACATGCAAATTATTCTTAAGCTATATTAAATCGAATTAGCGCTCTACCCAAAAATCCCACGCTAAATTCAGTTTATTATCTCATAATTGTGTTCATTCGTGGAGAATAATATCGAAAACCGCGACCAGTTTTAGTCCAGTCATCTAGGCATGTCACCGGTCAGGCATTCAGACGAAATCTAGAGATACAACGCCTCTGTCGAAACCTCGCGTTCTGTAGACGATGAAAGCTAGGTTTCAATGCTGTAACAAATCGCTTCATTTTTTGGACATTATGTGATCAGTGATCAATGTTATTAATTGTTTGAGTCAGGTCAATTGTAAATGTGAAAGTTAGTCAATATTAATGAATATGTTTTGCAAATTAGGTTAGGGTATCATCACATGCCATGGTTGTTAAAACCTTGCTTTTCAATATAATATGCACATGATTGAGACCAATTGTTATATTTTCGATTACAGTCAATCAACTTTGGGTTTTATCATTTACGTATATGTATTGTGATAAAATATTATTAAAAGTAAATGGACAAGATGGACAAGAACAAGTCACAAGTTCTCAACGGGGAAGCTGATTGACTCGAACGTAGTTCTGTATCCGTGTAGACTTTAAGAGTCAATTATTCTTTTTCATCACATTACCTTCAACAACAGGTACATTTATTCGTAAACCCCGCAAATATCATATCAAGAAGATGTTGCGCTATATCAGCGAGCCAAGAAACTATAACGTAACAATCTTTTTAGCCCCGGGCCTTCCAATATATCGGGCCAAGCTATCTCGAGTACCAGACGTCTTTTCTAACTTACGCAACAGAATTTACGCTTAAGCGAACCGAGGTCCACTGGCACTAACACTCACACAAGCGCAACGTATGACCCAGTGGACCAGCGTAACACGACCCGCCCCGGTCCCCTCGCTGCCGCCTAGCTGTGGCGCGAGCGGGCACGAATAAGCCCGCGGTCAGGGTTCTAATTATACTGAACGATGGTGTAGTGCGGTATTGGTTGCCGTCCGGTGTAAGTAGAGCCCCGGTTTCCTCGGTCGCCTTTAAGCCGCGTGGGCTGGGGAAGCTTTTGGATGCAAGTAGAGGGATCGAGTTAGACTGGGCGCTGTTCGTAGATATAATAGTAGATGTGTAGCGAGGCGAATGGCAAGCGGGCGCTCACGGCGTGTGGGTGAGACGTTTACGGTTGGATCGCTGGTCGACAGCACTAGGGTTAGTATCATTTCTTAAAACATTAGGATTTAATACTTTTTATTATTAAATACATATTCTAAGACGTGATCACATAGGATAAGATTATGTCAAACTGTTAGTAATATCATCCTATTTAATGTAAACTGTGTAAAGCCTAATCCAAAAACTTGGTAAGAAAAGCATACGTGCTACGAATACGATTACTAGGGACAGAATAATCTATACTCCGATTATATTTTTACATTTTTACCTAGAAAATGTTGCAAACAGTACCAACAGTATCTGAAGCAAATATATTCCAATGAATATTGTACCAAAGAGTAAAAAATCAAATTAAACCTTACTTTATCGTGAATTCTTAAGAATATCTGAAAGTTTTTAAAATGATTTACTCTGTTCCAAATCAAAAAAATACATATATGTAACTACAAATGGTCGCAAAACGCCTTTATCTTTTATCTCATTCAATTTGAAGCTAACAAAAGGTATATCCAATTCAATAGCTCATGTAAAATAACTAAAAATCAGCTTTAAAAATATCCCAAATAGCACGAAAAGCGTGCACACTCGAAACGCGCAATACCGCGGCAGAGACGCGGCGCGGTCGGCCCCTCGCGTCGCGCCAATTAATTACGGTGGCCGTCTTACCCCCACACCCGCCGGCCGCCTTGCTGACGGACAATAATTGCCGAATCTACTCCGGCCACTTGCCTAGTGGACCGAGCTATACATGGCGATGGCGGCGAGGGCCATTTCACATTTTCGTACGCTTCAAATGAATTGATTTTTTTTTGGGTGGGTGTGTTTGGAAATTGATGAGTAAAAACGAGCCAAAAGTACAGCATAGCAACAGAGTACTTGTAGATAGCCAAAAGTACAGCATAGCAACAGAGAACTTGTAGATAGGAAACTTATAGGTATGTAATATCAATCACTACATAGTATAATTTTTTTTACTGGATAGAATGGTTCAAGAATCAAGAGTAATAATTTGTTGTTTTAGACAACACGGACGAAGCCGCGAGCGGAAAGCTAGATAGATACCTATACCTATTCTTCTTAAGAAACACTCCGTGTTCAATTTACCAATTTTAATAACGTTGTAAAAGTTTAATCGTGTACATAAACGTTTCTAGTATCTCGACAGGTGTGACGATCGTTTTTCCAATTCTAAAACTCTAAACGAAGGTTTTAATTTTTTGTAGAACGGTCAAAATGTTAAACAATGAGGATTCAGACTGTCCGTCACCACTCACTACTCTTTGTACTGCTTGAGACGTCCGCATTGGTGCTGTAATGACGTCAGCCATGAATAAGTCTAGCTTAAATCCGTTTTTAGTATAAAGACAATGCTTTTTTTAATATAATATGTGTTATTTTGTTTCCAGGGCACTTCTAAGAGCAATTTAATTGAATAAACAATGGCTAGAAAGTGATTTTTATAAGTATTAAAATCACGTTCTATTTTGAAGCTAATAAATCGCGTCTAGCAACATTTCTGACACTGAAGTTAGATAACAATACTAATTTTTATCTAACAAAATTAATAGCCTAACTTTACGTAACCTAAACAAAATTTGTTCGATGACGATTTTCAATGATTACATTAATTGAAGCCTTCGCGCGCGTTTTAAATTAATTTGGCTCATTGTTTGAAACGTTTTCCATTATATTTAAATAAATTAACGTGACTATATTATGTCGTGTATGTACCGTAATATATGTATTTTAAATCGTTCACATATAAATTTGATTAAATTTACATTTGTTAAACTATAGGTCGAAATTTTTAACTATAAGTAATCCAATATGACGAACTTGAACACTATCCATTGTCGAAATGTATTAAATAATACCTTAAATTTTATAGGAAACAATTGAACAATAACATTTTGTCCTTAAAACATAACATGATAACTCTAAAGTGAATTAGGGGATGGAAATTTGCACTGAAACCGACTACGGACTATAGAGATAACGCGATGTGCACGCGAGCGAAGCCGCGGTCGGAAACCATGTAATATAACTCTGTCTGTCTTCTGTCTTTACAAATAGAATTGGCAGTTGGCTTGATAGAGATATTTATAATCTTAAGTTTTAAAATTGTATACCTTGAAATTGATGCAGAATTCTCTACAATTTTATAAACACCTTTATTTTTGCAGCATGACATTAATAGAAAGAATCATATTTTATGTGATGTAAATAAATCAATATAAATAGTCATTTCATCTCAATGTGGAATAAGTAAAGCTTAAATCATAATTCATTAGACATTACCTAACATTTCCAAGATGACAACGAATGATATCTATCCATTGACACTCCAAAACATCTGCAAAATGTCTTCTTCTTTATTAAAAACACACTCAAAACTGACCTCCTACATGGGTATGGGCTTATATTCATCTACATCATTTAACAAAAAGTCACAAAGATAATTATAGCAATCAAACAGGCTGGCAGTATATTACAGGATTTGGTATAAATATGTATTTATTTCACTCCAAAAGGTGAAAAACTTTCTAATTTATGTGACATATGAACCCCATGCACTATAAATCCTAATACGAAAGGAAAGACGTCATTAACCTACCTGTTTCTCAATAATAAACCGATTGAAAGGCAATAAATAATCCAAAATAGTAATCTCTTGTAAATATAGATCATCAACATTCGACGCAAGCGCGATCGCAAAAAATACAAGAATGTCGGTGATCGTCAACCGCCGCCGGCGCCGAATTACATTAAAGGTCCATATACACTCGTTTATTTTTTTATTAATAATTATATAGTACAAGAATAGTTAAAATTTTGCACGTTAACATTTAGTACGATAGAATTTTAATTAACTTCCGCGTGAAGCCAGATCAACTACTATTAATATAATAATTAATTATTACTACATTACCTATGATATTTATCACGAACTACCTACCTATTCTTAAAAATAAATGGCAAACAATCGACATTACTCTTATTTTTATTACTTAAATTTCAGTGATTTATTATCTCCTTGTTTCCCTGTCTCTCTCAAATAAATGCAAATGCTACGAACCGAATCAGAACTTTACGTCGTTTTAAATAACGTCGATTAAAAGGTACTCACATTCACAAAATATTTATAATAATTAACGTATTTTTCCTACTATCAATAAAAAAATAGTCACCCATGCAACACAACATCCAAAATTCACACAACACGCTAATACCTACATCACAAATCGGCAAAAAACACCCTCCAACTGCATGTACGTGACTCCTTATCATTCCGCTGTAGCATGCGCCTGCGCATACCGCGACAGATGCGGCACGCAGATGTGCTCTCGCCGGGTACGCGGCACCCATGTGTGGTCAACTTTTGACTATAATTTATTAATAGCCTTAATTGGACTTTGCCGTGATCGGATGAAATTATGGTGAAGTATCTTTTGACGCGTTAATCGTGTTGATGTGGTATATAATCTATGGTAAATACTCTTTTAAATAATATATTATAATAACTAGTGTAATACTATTTAACGTAAAAGTCATCTCTACATACAAATTTGAAGACGTTAGAACGAGACGATGACGAAGCTATAAGAATTGTGACTATTAATTAATAATAATAATGAATAACCAGCATTTATAAAAAATCTCTTTTAGGGCTTCTAATTCAGGTTTTTAAAATTGGACACAAACGTAACATGCAATAGCCACGCATACACTCTATATTATATAGAAATATCTATACTATAAATAAAATATGAAAAATATTACTAATATAAAACTAATAACACAATAGATTATCGCCTATGTTTTTGAAAAAGACATCAACGCTCATAGAGTTGAGTGGGCATTATGATATGAATGTTGCAACGCCAAGTATTCCATATAAATTGAAAAAACATAAAATATAATCTAATTATTGTAATTCTTAACTATCTATTACAATGGCTTTGTTGTAATAACGACTGAAGCACCATTTAGCAAAATTATAATTTTACTTTTTCATATTTTAATAAATTACCTGCTCCCTTTGAAGTTAATTTAATTTAGTTCTTACTTATGAGAATAAATTTAAATACTGAATTAGTAGATATATTGTACATACCAAATTCGAAAAATGAGCAAACATTGATTTTTCGATTTTTATAAAATTAGCAAGATAGGTACTGCTTTGAAGAATAATAATTAATAAGTATCTTTTCTCCATTAAAACATGGTCAGAAATAAACGACAGCGTGGAATACAGAAAATTTGTCAATCCATTGCAATAGACCCACCGAACCACTCTCCTGTTACTGAGGCAGCTAGTCTCAAACTTTCAAAGAATTAAAAAAATATTGTTTGTACTGAAAGATACTTCTTTGTAGTCTTTTGACACTTTCACTTACAAAACATCTTACACTAGATATAAAGGTTTTAATAAGAAACAATAATATTATACACATAAGAAAGGGGTTTTTTTATTTGTCTTTCACTTCGCACTGCGAAATATAGTTATAATTTAATTTATTTCAGATTATTCATCCATATAATTGTTCCTATAATGACTTTAATACCTTAAAACCTTAGTATATATAGTACGAATTTGTGTTTGTAGATAAATAAAGAGGCTAGAGAGTGATATGGCTTCTTTTTAAGCGATGTGAAACATGTCTTTCTCGTGGGAATTTCCTTTGACGAAGCCGCGGGCTAAAGCTAGTACACAGTCAAATAAAACCTATAGTATTTATTTATTTTATTTATTTGATTTATTTCAGATAATTGCAATATCCATATAATTGTTAGTATCTTGTTACCTTAAAAACTATGTATATAGTATAGTATAGTATGTATGACACATAGTTTTAGAAACCCAGTCGAGTTTACTCAAGCCACGGCTGGCGCGGCGTCCGTCATTAGTTGCCGCGCAAATTGCTAATTCCCTTACAAGTAGGACCGCCGTAATAAGCAACCCGGCTCTATATTATCTAAATATTGTATTGAGCGAGACATTGTCACATGAAACTGTATAATATACGTAGCGAATATTGTAGGGGTATAAATGGAAAGTGAAAATGCTTATTCTGTAATTAAATACATGTTTTTGTGAATATCGCAAATGAAAATATGTAAAATTCCAATATACTTTTACATGCATTTTTATTCATATTTCCACCGTCGCATGTCATATAGAGACGATAAGCAAAATGTTCAACGCACTTTTTTTTTTGAAGATTTAATGGTTTCTTTTTAATTTTAACATATTTAAGCCCTAATATCATCCTTCATATTTATTAAAAATAACATTCAATCTACATATCTATATTAGGCAAAATAAATATACTATAAGCAGCATCCACAAACACACTGGAAGCTCTTTTAAACCTCATATAATCACATATTCAACTCGGAATTAACTAGCCAAATGTACCGTATACAGTATGTTCTAGTTTTAGTACATATATTTACGTTTGACGCATTCAAAGGTCTCTCAGATGTTACCAAGGAGTGTCCGCTGAACTGACACGATAGTACATAGCTATATACCTAGATATAGTTAGTTAGTGCTAGCCTGGACCTAGGTAATTCTGGGAAAACGCTTCGATCGCCACGACCTACATTCTATGGTCGTCTATGTACTATGTTCTGCGAAACATTAGGTACTAGATATCTGGGTGGAATATTAATGTTTGCTGCATATATACTTGTATATCTAGGTGTCTTTATGTGTCTTATAAAATAGAAGGATATATTATTAAATATGAATACTACGCTAATTTTTATGATAAACTATTTCTTAGAACTACGACAATGCTACTCACACGAGAATAATTTTGTAGAACAACAAAATCATTGAAACACAAAATAATGGTCCACAATAGAGAACTATTAGTTACTTTTTTTACATAAATAAATTTTAGAAAATCTTAATCAATATTCGAATAAGTTATTGTCGCATTCCTGAGTAGATATTTAATATTACATATATGGAAAAAAAATTGTTTTCAGCTCATTATAAATTATAATTATTATTATTATAAGCAAGCAAGTTTATATCACATGATATAAACTAATACAACAAAACAAAACAATTATATAATTACGAAAAATAACAATAAATATATACTTAGAAAAAACCTAATCCTCTATTTATATCGAACAACATCCGCTAAAATTTAATCATATCCCCGAGTACCTATGCTCAGTGTTAATAAAATTTTCAGGTGTCGATTTGAGAGGAGTCGCTTACTCCGATATCCAAGACTGTGTCCAGTTGGGTCCGGTACATATTAATGAGGGCAGGTAGGAGGGTGGTTGTTATGGCAACGCGACGCGGCCTCCAGCGGTATTACAATGAAGACTACGACGCTTTGAAGTTAGGGCTGGCAACTGTGTGTGAATAAATGAAAATTATTTATCTATTTTTGATATTTTGTAGACATTTGTGATTAGACTTGCGTCTGATAAACTGATCAATTAAAACGATACCATAACAAATTATTATGTTTATACATATATAAATTATATGTATTATGAAATCCTAATCGTTGAATGAAAATATTTCATATTTTGTAGATGGTTTCATAATTTCATGTACAGTCTATTACTTTAAATACTATAAATACGTAACACCACAACATGGATGGCTTTAGTACTGAGACAAACTTTTATACTAAAGCACTATATAACTATTCACGTGCCACAAATACTCGTGCAGCGCCAGCCCTGAACACAAGCTGATCCCAGCGAGCGACCCCCTCGCGCGTGACATCGCGGGGGCGGCTCACAAAAAACCGCTCCCGCTCCGCTCGCCCGCCGCCCGCTTCGCTCGTAAAACGGCGAGCGTAATAAGCTCCCCTTTGCTTGCGTTGCTCTCCGTTACGACACCAAATTAAATGGCGCACAAAGGAACGCACGTCCGCCGGTCTAATTTCGCTCGGACCGTACGGCCACGGTCTGGAACGTTCGATAGCTTAAATGAGCTCTCCACAAGACTTTGATATCACTTTTTTATCCTTGCGGCAAACATTGGATGCACATATTTTTTAATCGTGTGCTGATTTCATATGTGTCATTACAGTACTATGGTTTTGTTTCGAGTGCTGCCGTTAGATTTGCTTTTGATGAAACGAGACGTATTTTTACTGAACATTTCTTGATTTTTCTCATTCTCTTTTTTCTTACGACGGGACGCAAGGTACATACATAGACATAGATAGTAGGAACATATCGAAAAAATACTTTTTAGGAAGCGGTTCGGTTGTAAGTTGTTATTTATATAAATCCACAAATCAATTGTAAAACATTCTTGACAGCATTTGATTGATACCTACATAGATTCTGTGATCTGTGGATACCTGTGTTAAAAGGTAGACGAGAACATAAGTTTTACGCATGTTTTACGAACATTTTCGTCTAAGATATTGAAAATTATACTCTTCGATATGTGTGTATAATTTAGCATTCATCGTATAAAAATACTACCAGCCTATTTCTATATCTATTTTTCAAATATTCGTGTAAAAAATCTAACCTTTTAAGATTTTTGTGTCGTGACCACATTAAAATATCGTCAACATTGGTAAGTAAATACGGCATTAGGTCTATATTTTTTTACTCTACATGGGTATCAAATAAAGTGTCCTAACTTATAGACTACAAAACACCAAGAAAAAATGGAAATCCATGATGATTGCCAACACAAGAGTCACAAGACATCCTCATTTGATCCGGATTTCTTTCATGACCAAAAAAAATCGCAACAATCTTTCAAGAAAAAAGGAAAATCAACGACCACACATCCTTACGAATCCACTTATATTTTATCCACAAACAATAAGTTTCGCATCAACTTGGTAGCGATTTATTACGCATTTTAATTCAGTGCCAACAGTAACTGATGCCTCACCATTCAGCAAATAGGTACGGCCATTAACAAACTTGCGAACTGGACTCAACAGGTGGCGCCATTCGTTTCAATATCTGCAAAACTTTCCGGCACGACTCAATAAATCGACCAGCCACAGTTGGACTGCGCACCATTCAACTCGACTTCAGCGCTCAGAGGAAAAGCGGGGGCCTGCGGGGTCATTTTATATCGGTCTTTCTTTACCCTGTTGTTAATATCATCACGACGGGTGCTGTGAACCGAAATGGACTTTATCACGTGCCATTTAAGCTCGATATTGGAATGACGGTGCTTATTCAACAGTTAAGTGAGATGTTTGTTACAAAAGGATGACATATTTTAAACGGTTGTTGAGAACTGATATTTATTGTGAAGATACATCTCTCAGATTAGCCTTGTTGGGCTCGCTTAAAGGTGAGCGAGTAAACATTTTCATGAATCATCGGGATTATATTGTGCTTTTTAATTTTGTTACCTGTAATTTGTTTTGTGGATTTCTTCTTAACAGGACCTATTTATGATTAACTCTTAAGGTTGCTATTCAAAGACGTTTCAAAATGTTATTTTCAGTTTTTTTTTTTAATAATTATGAACATGTGGCTAACACACAATATTTTAGTGTATGTATTTTATCATACGTATATAATATACATTACACACAACAAGTATTTAAATATGTTATTTCATATTTATTATTTATATTCGTATTTAATTACAACACAAACATTCATGTTACACAAAACTCAAAAAATACAGACATGCATTACACTCATACAAAATAATTATAATATTTATTATTCTAAAGCATAGTCGCGGTATTTGCGTAGTATGCGTGCCGCGACAAAATTATCACCACACCAGCGGGTAGATCGGAATATTTTACATCGAGTTTCTTCACAACTTAGCTTCACAATTTAAATAAAAGGAGATTGCCCAAGTGACTATGGCACTTGGTATGGCAATCAAACTTATTGTGTCAAGATGAAATATAGCTCAATATAAAGCTTGATGTTAGTACTTTTAGATATGATTAAAGTTTTTATGTAAATAAGCCGCAGTTCGCGACAATAAAAATAAAACAATAGTTTTATTCAACACTTCAAAAAACCACTTAATCGAGTTTAAACTAACAATGAACGTTAAGTTTTACATTTATTACATAGGTAATATTTTAATTTACAAGACAAATGTGAAAAGTAAATCGTAATTTAAACATTATTTCAAAATAACATCGAACAATGCGTCGAACACATTCATTTGACATTTCAAATAGAAACTATGACATATGACGTTTGCAATAGAGATAGATATAGGTATGTGTCAAAACAAAACTTTTACTTTTATTTCTATTTATTCGGTATAATTACAACTTAATAGTGATAAATATGATCATTGTAAATACAAATAGGAATTAACAATATCACGAACACGTGACACAACTAGTATTTTACCGATTCCATACGTAGTCATACATGTTTCAAAAGAAAAACTTTTACTATTATTTCAATTTATCCGGTTTAATTATGACTTAATATTGATACATATGATCATTATAAATACAAATAGGAATTAACAATATAACGAATACGTGGCACAACTAAAATTTTACCGATACCACCCGTGGTCATTCTCCTTTAGTTCGATCATAGTAACCGAATGCGCCTATTGTCAGTGTTTTAATTTGTTCTCATATTCTTATATTTATGGTGATTTTTGTGTCCGTTAATTATTAAGTATATTATATTAATATTTTCTCCTTCTATGTGGAGTTAATAAACGATAAACAAATTGTGAGTGTGTGTATAATTCGTGCATAACCCAAAAGGTACTGTGTCTACATATTCATTTACACGCACCCCACAAACATCGATACAAATTTATGCGATAAAATTTTAGATCGATTCGTAACATCACATTACACTAATATTGTACAGGCACGTAGTTTCTGAGTATGTTTGTTACCTACTTTGTACTCGCAAATTTGGAAATGTTGGTACGTACCTACTAGATTCACAGATACGCATACCTATACTTTCACTACATAGTATAAAACAAAGTCGCTTTCTCTGTCCCTATGTCCCTATATCCCTATGTCCCTTTGTACGCTTAAATCTTTGAAACTACGCAACGGATTTTGATGCGGTTTTTTTTAATAGATAGAGTGATTCAAGAGGAAGGTTTCTATGTATAATAACATCCATTAAATAGTGGAGAAGTACTGTTATTTTTGAGGTTTCTAATGTGATGTCGTAAAAAATTACATTTTTTCCGCTTACATTGCAAACGCAGGCTGAAACCCTACGAGTTTTATCAAAATAATGTAGGTAACTACTAAGTATCATACACATTGAAAAGGTCTACAGAAAAGTCCGCGGTGGCACATGTCTTTCTCTTATGGATAACCCACAAAAACTTTTTTTTTGTCATTTACTTTTTACCGTCATATCCTCCAACATTGCCCGCTTTTCACAGTGTTTTGATCATATACAAGAAAAAACAAAATATGGACAGAATTGATGCTGTTATTTGAGTAGGGAATTGAATTTAGAATGAATAGATATACTTGAAATAATTATATTCTTAATAGTTTCTCTAAAAATAAGGAAGAAAGAGGTGGGCGAAATAAGGTGGAAAAGTATAAAACTTTGCCCACCTTTAATATTTCAGCCATTTTAAGACTTACGTAGCTGTTTTTAAGAGACAAAGTACAAGACAAGGCAAAGATGCCGAATCTCTTACAAAATATGATCCAAAATAAGTAGATCTTCATTAAATTGTATGGGCAAAGTTAGGTGTAATTTTCTCACAATCTTCATACAAAAATCTTTAGGGTTTAGGGTTGTCACAAAAAAATAAACTAGGTAAAGGATGAAAAAATTAAGTTTAATAAAATATGTAGGTGGGTAACAAGTAATGGGTAGGTACACATGCAATAATATTGCGTTCGTACTGTTTCTAGGTATATCTTTAAAATGAAACTGAAATTATGAATATTTATGTACCTATACGTAACTTCTACTAAACATTTAAAAAGTACCTAGCTAGGCATACATACTCGTACAATCCTACCTAGGTACCTAAAAGAAAAAACATGCTGTGTACTTAATTTACACCTAAAAAAAATTACCTTGCTACCTATTTGAGAAGTCTGTTAAAAATGTGTCAGCCCTAGCACCTCAAAACGGTTGGGCAATGTTGGGATAGGTCATACTACGTTTATTAACCTAACATTGCCCAACGACAAAACTCCTATAATACTACGTATTTTTGCTTGGAAATAACAAATAACCTCCTTTTTTATATTCTAGTTTAATAAATAATAAGAAATATTCACGTATTCTAATTGATTCCCAGTGATCAGAGACAAGTTTTTTTAGAAAAATTTGGCACCACCAAAACATCTCCTTCTTTGTCGACATGTAGCAGCAGACTGATTGACGTTATACATGTGCTATCTAATCAGTATTGCGAGAAAAGACTTTAATTTTCTACCAAAAAACAAAACAAGTCTTAAATGTCATGCTACTCCACATAAACACTCGGGAAAGTTAAAATTTCTATTTGGGCAAAGATAGGCTGGAAAGGCAATGTTGGAGGATATGACGGTACGACAAATAATGGCTAATTTTCGATGCGATTTTAACCAATACAACCATACAATTAATATTAAATACCTCGAATACATTTTTCATTTAATAAAGATCTATATGGCCCTTTACACCGTAAGATTTAAGTGAATATTTTCGAAGATATTACCTACAGATTTAAAAATTGCGGGACGTAGCGTTTGCGGCGGTACCGGCCGGCCGCGGCCCGGCTATATATTACACGGATACCCGTGCGAAGCCGGAGCGGGCCGCTATGTTTTTATAATATGTATACAACGTTCACAGTTTTTCTGTAGTGTATTTAGTAGGTATTCAGCATTGCACCCGTGCGAAGCCGGGGCGGGTCGCTAGTATACCTATAAAGTGGAATCTTGAGGCAAAGGTGAGGCAAAATTTTCAATGTTTTTCATCTAAAGTACGACTGGCCAGCAACCTTTTGTACCTACCTATATAAAAGAGAAAACTACACAAATACTCTCTTGAAATCATCAAATCATTTTCAATAAAATAATCCCTACTTAACATAAAATAACAACTTCGACCATTAAGCTGGCCATTAAAAAATACAAAGAGCATCAAACTACGCTTTGGTCCATTGAAAAGTTACATTTGGGGTCGCATTTTTTAGAGGACGCAATTTTATTTTTTTGATGTGTAGGGGGGGTCAGTGTGAAGCTATCACCAAGTTTGTGGGGTCGCCACCCTTGTCCCACGGCCGCCATCTTGAAAATAGCGGTTGAAATGGTTTTTACGATATATCTCTTAAACTATTTATCTGATAATAAAGCAATGTTAACATTATTCGTTGCAAATTAAATTTTCTACAACTTAGGTTCAGTAACTTTTTGTCGTAGAACTATAAACAAAAAAGTTATAAGCGAAAATGTTCAGAAATTAGAGATGTTTATACACTCACCGGCACGGAATCTTGGCCACTTACAAATTTGCCGATAAAAAAAGTTTGAAGTGTTTTTCACGATTTTTTTGTACGCAGATATGTTAACATATTATTTCTTTAATTTTATGGTAAGAAATCATTAAGTTTGAGAATAATCTTTTACCACTTTTTAAGAGTTACTCGAAATTTGTGATTTGTGCGGTTAAGCCGAAGTTACGAATTGTTCGTCTTAAACTTTTTTCGATATCGTTTATGACGTTTTAAGATATTGTTATTGTTGTACTGTAGTCAATGATCATAACAATCAATAAAAAATGCCGTTAACATCTGAACAACCTGCTCAGGCCATCACAATGTTAGACCAATGACTGCCGCAACGTAAAGTACCTAATGTATAGTACGTACCACGTTCAGCGATGCACTATGCATGGAGAAGATACCAGGAGACTGGCAGCTACACGTGCAGACCAGAAAATGAAGGCGTGAGGTGCACATCAGCTCGAGAAGACCCGTTTATTGTTCAAGAGATACTCAGAAATGGCTTTCTGACAGTTTTTGAGATACGCCACCGGCTCTAAAACACCAGGACAATAAATGTGAGTGAGCAATCAGTGAGAAGACTAATGAAGGAAGTTAATTTGAAGGTTTGCAGACCAGCACGCCGTCCAGAACTCCTCAGACATCACAGAGAATCACGTCTTCGTTTTGCACAAGAACATGAAAACTGGACCCACAGCCAGTGCGCTCGTGAGGTGTTCACAGATGACTGCTAAGGCACTTTACGAGCTTCTGATAGACAAAAGTCAGTATAGAGGAGACGAGAAGAGAGGTTTTCACCCATCACCACACTCAAACTGCGATTTTTCATGGAGCGTCAATAATGGTATGGGGAGGTATAAGTTCCAATGCTCGCACGGAGTTAGTTATCGTAGATAATGCCTTAAATTTGATCAGATACATTGAGGAAATTCTCAAGGAACATGTTCAGCCCTATTACAGGTTTATGAGTGAAGAAAATTTGCTACTAATACACTATAACGCACGTCCGCGTGTCGTACGATGCGTATAAGAGTACCTTCAAGAGGTTATTATTGAAAAATTGGAGTGGCCAGCTCGTAGCACGAATCTTAATCCAATAGAACACATCTGGGACATGCTTAAAAGAAACATAAAGTTCGATTCCAACCCAGCACCAATGTTAGATGAGCTTAAAAATACAGCTGGGGCCGTTTGGTACACTATAGCTCAAGTGGACATCAAAAATGTCTTCTAGAGTATGCCAGACTGGATGCAAACAGTGTTTAAGGAAAGAGAAGGAAACACCCTATATTAAAAGGTTCAATTTTTTTTATGGAAACGTTCTTTCTAATTTTTGAGCATTTTTTAAGAAAACATTTAAAATTCACAGGAAAAGCGTAAATTTTAGTTTAATTCATATCTACGCGGTAGTACTTCTTATAAACTTCCAATCATTACTAAAAGTTAGTAAAAACATTAAAGTAACTAGTTTTGATCAAATTTTTATTGAATTTTGTAGTAGAAAAGAAATAGTGTTATTTTACCCAAAAATTTGCAGTTTTTTATAAGTTTACGAAGAAATTATATCAGACCATTTTTGTAGATTGTTTTTCGTTGAACAACTTTTATTTACAACATTTTTTCATTAAGTAAATAGCTAAGGTTTTACAGCCATCCGAAGTGTGTACTATTTTTCAGTAGTAACTATACATAATAAATTGGCTATTGGCTCTTTTCCCAGACTCCACAACAATGGAAGCACACTGCAGAACATTTCAGCCCTGCTTTTCGACGTAAAAAAAACGCACTTCCAGACTCTACCTCCTGGGTTGTGGGGAAAAGATTCAATAATTAATTATTAATAATATTGTAAAATTAATTATTAAAAATATTATTATAACAAAAATAAAATAATTACTGGTGACAAATTATTATTAGTACACACATAATATATCGTATTCTGTATAGTAAAGAGTACTTAAAATAGTACTCACTTCGGATGATGATGGAAAACCATTTCAACCGCTATTTTCAAGATGGCGGCCGTGGGACAAGGGTCGACCCCACAAACTTGGTGATAGCTTCACACTGACCCCCCCTACACATCAAAAAAATAAAATTGCGTCCTCTAAAAAACTCAAGGTCAGGCCTAAAAAATGTAACATTTCAATGGATCACTTACATAAGTACATAACACGATCATAAGAATCAAAAACACAACGAGGATATATACATAATTTATTAAAATCGAGAGGCTGTCACCGTGTAGCCGGCCAAACGCGCCTCGTTCCACGTGAGTCACCGCCGCGCCGCGGCCTGCGCGCGCGCACCACGCGTCACTGAATACGAGAATGTGTCATAAGCGAATAGCGATTTATGACAAAAACTAATAAAAAATACAGTTTTCGTGGAATTCCTTAAAAACAATGTTTTATATTTAACAGAATAACTACGATCAATCAAACTATTTTATTTGTCTGTTGTTTTTGAAAGCTTCGTCTGTTAGTTTTAAGGCTTAGATTTAGTTAGGTTTAAAATTTCAAATAACTTTATTTTACAGTTAAGAAAATAGTTCATATTTAATCACGATATTTTCTACATGGTTTTCGGTATTTATTCGATGATAGTTAGTATTTATTATTAACTAGCCTTCCACCCGCGGCATCGCCCGCGCAGTCAAAGAAAAACCCGCATAGTTCCCGTTCCCGTGGGATTTCCGGGATAAAACCTATCCTATGTCCTTTCTCGGGTGTCAAAATATCTCTGTACCAAATTTCATGCAAATTGGTTCAGTAGTTTAGGCGTGATTGAGTAACAGACAGACAGACAGAGTTACTTTCGCATTATTTACTTTCGTATTAGTATGGATTACATACATAATATTAATATTTCATTTATATGATTTACTTATCTACAAAACATATTATTATGATATTCGCAGTATGGTTTGATTCGATATCTTATGATACACGAGATAATGTCAAAATTCATCCATCCGTAAAGCTTTAAACAATATAAACAGAACAATAGTTGATGCCGTCTTATATTTATTTAGAATATTTTTATAAATAAACTGGACCTTTTTATACAAACTAAACAAATATTAAATTCTCAATAAAGAAAAGTGATATTGAATAAAAAATATATATATAAGAAGAGGAAAAAACAAAAAAAAGCTTTTAAATTAAACTTAATCATCGCTCATAATATTTATTTGGACCACCCAATTGCAATTCGAAGCGAAGTCTAAAGACCGCAGCTGTGTCCCGCGCGCACGCAGCTTTTGTGACGGTCAACTGTAACGTCTTAACCGATACTTTTACACAGTAGATATAACGCTATTCCTTGGATTTAAAATGCAGCCTGAAATATATCCATAAAAAGCAATAGAATTTGGAGTTACGAAACAGATTAAAAATAATATGTTTCAGCTTCCGAGTTATGTTTTTTCGGGTTAAGCTTCTGGGTCAAAACTGATTATTATTAGTAAGGTCACAAGCACTTATCCAGAAATCCATTAAAGTGAAAGGCATTCCCAAAGTCCTATATTGTAAAATAAAATTTGATCCTTAACCAGTTTAAATAGTGTTCGTGTACCTACAGACTACATGATGCTGTCTTGGCGTAATCGGCGATATAATGACTTAAGCATGCGTCACGCATTTGTAGTCGTGTCTTTGTTTATGTGGCTACTGCTTACTCTGCTTTTTGTTCCTGAGGTGTAGGCTACATAAGAATTAAGAACATCTCAACTCTACATTTCCTACAGTAACAATCTGTGTCTATTATTTGATAAGCACAGACTCGTAGTAGGTGTTTTTACCCTTTACTTATGCTATTATGCAACACACTTATAATAGACATAATCAGCGTTTAGTCAGTTTATACATAACCTTAACGTATTATTAAATCTATCAGTTGACTATAATAGCACGTGACTATAGTCACTTTCAACAAGCGAAAACGACAAATTAGTTGATCCTATAACATATAATTTATAAATAAAATAATTGAGCACCACACATGGTTTGCTAATAGTAATAACAAAACCATTTGAATGTTAATCATGCACTAATCCACTCGATGTTTGAAAATATGGCCCCCATCCCGTTCTCGTACCCACGTAACAAACAATCCAAGCCCATCACAATACCTCGCGGTCACTCAGCATACAATTAAGCGAGGGGCGATCGCCCTCCGCGAGCCGCGAGGGAAGCCATACACACATACATACATACAAACTTCGCGTGGGAGTCTCCGGTGAGTCACTGCGCCCGCGCCGGCCGCGCTCCGCTTTCGCAAGGTACACTTACCGTTGTCGCGGCACGCTGCCCGACGGTAGATCGAAAGATTGGGCGCCGCGTCACTGCGTAGTTTGGCTTTTGCGAAACTGGGTATGGTTATACTATAACCATAGTTTATAGGTATGTACTTACTGCATAGTTTGGCTTTAGCGAAACTAGCGATGGTATATACTATAATCGTAGCCTATTTATTGGTGCATACTTCCTGTAAGGAGTGCCTATAAACTTCATTAGTACTTCTTAATACAATTGTGCACAGGAAAGTAGTTGTAGAGAAGCGGCTGAGACTTAAATATGAAGAGATTGAGATAAGACAAGCTTACAACATTTCTTATTTTATCATTCATCTCCA
Source organism: Colias eurytheme (assembly GCF_061535395.1). Taxonomy (NCBI): domain Eukaryota; kingdom Metazoa; phylum Arthropoda; class Insecta; order Lepidoptera; family Pieridae; genus Colias; species Colias eurytheme. The sequence goes on along the minus strand of NC_142997.1, from coordinate 7,718,651 downwards.
TTTGATGATGACAATCGAAAGCAAACGGTACAAGTATAATAAAAGTGGCTTATTGTAGAGCTAATTTGAATAAACATTTAACTTAAAAAAACTAACTCAAGTTTTTTTTATATTATTATTAAACAATAACATGAGTTTAACGTTATAACACACCCTTGCAATAAGTAGACAAGTGAAAAACGCAAAACAACAAAGTGTCTGAACTCTGAATCCGTTCATATACATACCGAGATAATATGATTTACGACTCGCTAACAAATAAATAAGCTTTATGGAAGCGCTTAATTTGTCGCCGCGTCTCCACTCTCGGCGCTTTCGTGATTCACCTATATTATCGTGATGACGACACCTAAAATAGTTCGCCTTTGACATTAATGCCACGTGGAAGACATATTGTACGCAATATTAAGGTGGTGTTCCTGCTATATCATTTTGTTTGTCTATAACTTGGCGGATAATCCCATTTGCTACACAAAAAATGTCCATTTGTCCATAAAAAATTAAATAAATTAATCCGGTAGAGGTTTTAAGGAAAGCAAAATTGTTAAAATACGTGTCGGGGACCGACATTCGGGGACATTGGCAATATCTACAGCCTACGAAACGCTACCGCATAAAGAAAAGGAGCGCCATATTAAAATTACAGGCATAATACTAAAAAATGTAACAGGAAGACTCCCAAAAAAACAAATAACACGACCTTGAAACCCTAACTTGAGCTGCCTTCCACGAGGCAGTCATTAATAGCACATATACTTATGTACACCACGCCGCACTACTCCGCGTCCCAAACATGTCGTCATTAAAATAGAGCGCGAATCCATTATGAAACACATCTACAAGCTATGAACCAGCGCTCACAAGCCGCGACGCGAATGAGTGCTCAGTAGAAACACGGCTTAACCTCATTTCCATATTATTGGCCAGCAGATTGACATATACGGAGACTTTAATGGGGCATTTTATAGACAGGGGGCAGATAAAAAGTGATAACAATGCTTCGGGTTTGCGTGTACACGGTTTGTATATACGAAAACAAACGAGTATATTTCTGTTTGTAATCCTTTTTTTTGTGTTCGTTTATTTAGTCTTATTTCCCAGGATAATTAAGTCAAGGTTAATATCTATGTTATTCTAGGTATATAAACTTGACGAATGACAATGATCATCTTAGGTTGGTTGAAATCTGGATAATTAAAATATCACACATCGTATTATTCAATAGACAAACTGCAAACCGGAGAAAAAAATACCATCCAATGATTAAGGCAAAAGGAAGGGACTGGAATGTACACTTACAGCCTACAACGTTACTAATTGATACAGGAGCCAGGAGGTTTATCCGATACAGATTTAGGTTCGATCCCCCACGGGAGCATTAACAATTACCGTTAACACGAGTAGAAGTCATAGAACCACGCGTATTTAATATTATCCACGATACGGTGGATTTATTCAATAATTTCCGCAAAGGCTCATATTAAATATTCACGTGGAACAAAGGTCCGTTCTGGGAATCAGTTTTGAGGTCGTTCTTAGCCCCGGGGCCGGAGATTTGGGCCAAATTGTTGGGTAAGCTCGACCCAACTAACGGTAACTAACTTACAGGTAGCCGCGAGTGATGCCGCTAAAAATAGATAAATTCGTCGCACTCAAACTCAAGAATTCATACATCAAATAGTGCGCCGTGTGGTGTCTTGTATTGCACGCCTCATAAGCGAAGCGTTGAGGTGGGTACTACTGTCACTTCGCGCAAAACATCTGATTTTTCAAACTTAAAATGTCTTTATGTATCATACATTGCACTTGTAAGATAATACATATACACACATATTAAGAAAAAACACTATTTTTAACGTTCATGATATTTTTGATGTCTTTTTTGTTATTTAAACTAGTTAAAAAACAGTTTAAAAAAGTTCTGTCTTGGACGTCCGTGTGTCTGTATGTGCGGATCCTTTTTCTTGTTAACACGATAGCGACCGAAATACTTTACTAATCGAGTCTTTTTTTTTCTCTTACGCTTGAGTATGCTCAGGAATAGAACCCTTTCATTTTTCAGGGTCTGATTCGATGTGGTTTAATTGTTATTAAATAAACAAAAATAATAATTAATAAATATTTATTAAAAAAAAATTATGAGGCGTGCACTTTTGGATTTTCCAAATTATTTTGGAGATATAGTTTCATGGCATTTTTCATTTCTGCATGTACTTTTACTACACTTTAGTTCCCTAAATTAGCAATCCTAATTAAGAAGTGTAATATATATAAGTTGTTAAATGTATTTTTCAAAAAATAATTAAATACATAATTACCTCGTAGCCTCTCAGGTAACAAGTACATATTTAAATATGATAAATAAGTTCCGAATTTGTACCCAATTACATCCTTTATTTTAGGAAAAACTTATATAATATTTTTTCAAACAATAACAATTTAATGGTACAAGAAGTTAAAATACATTTGCATTTTTATAACTTCAATGCGTAGGTGTCTATCTACGTGGGTTCGTGAAATCGACCCACCCAAAATAACAAATTACACTCAAAAGTAGCACCTATACTTATTAAAACAACCGAATTAACATAATATTACCTGAATTGAAAAGCAGTTGTTCACACGGATTTCACAGATATGATGCTTACGTTAACTAGCTTGTTCCCTTACTTTGCTCCCATGTTATCCTAGTAAAAAGTGGACTATAATATGTTATTCCAGGCTGATGTTATAAAATCACAGTAGCGTCTCGCGTAGCTCGCGTGCTCTTTAAATTATCGCACGATAACCATTACCCATATATTTTCCACCCCTATTTCACCCCCTTGACGTTTTCTTTTCGCGACAATTACTAGTTTTTATCCTTCTGCGACATTCTATCTACCTATATCTATTGACTATTATTATCTATGCTAAAATATTAAATGATAGGACGCGCTTTATCATACACAAGTCACAACTCTACACTTTTGTTTTGATAATATTAATAGAATTAATAAATTCCATGATAGATATAGATGATTCTATTCGGAATTTCTTTCCATTGCGGCACATTAAAATATGTAATAATCAAACTTTGTCACGTCAGTCCACTTCGCGAACTTCCCCCGTGACACGAGCACGTGTAACAACGCATGCATTTGATTTGCGTAATTAATATCTCAAAATAGATCACTTGATGCAGCGGGCGTGCTCGCGGCACGACGCAAAAATAAAGGAAACCAAGCATGTTGATCGATAGCGGCTATATCCGTTCGGTGACGTCATGCAGCGTGCGAATTGGTTAGCCGGTAACAATCTCCTTTTTATAGATGAAGTGAGCTGACAAAGTTGACCGCAAGCGGATGCTTCAGAGGAACCTGATTATCGAGCAACGGCACCGGCTCCAAGTCAACTGCAAAGCATCCGCTCTTGTGAAGTGAAGCCTGATAATATACAAAACATTAACCAACCAACTTGTTCTTGTAGCTTGTTCCAGAAGGTATGGACCTGATGAAATAATAGGTCTGAGGTCTCATTATATTCATTGCAATTAAATGAATAATTATTAATTTTGATCTCAGTCTTTCAAATTATTGATTCACTCTGATTAAGAAAAAGACAATATTGAAAAGAAAACATTTCAATACACCTGTTTATCTATTATTATCATAGGATTGCATTGTAGGACTCCTAACATTTCTTGGACTGCAAACATTTTATAGAGTTGGTTCTGATTGCAAGACATTTTAATAAACTACCTTCACAACAACAAAACCCCTGCAACTTCATCTCTAAAAGCTCAACAGATCATTTATACAATCACATAAGCTCTATTAACTTATGAAAATTATAAAATTAAATAGAACGAACGTCGAAAAATCCGGGACTCCATAAACTGTTACTCCAGCACATTAAGCTCGCACGGCAATTGCACACGGTGTAAAGTAGATTTTCACGACACGCATGCTAATGGAGTTGCCTGTGGAAACCGCAAAACGTTTAATATGGTAACAAAAAGCGGAGAGAATCGTATGATTTATGACTGTATACGGCCAGGGCTGCGCAGGGATGGACGGCATGAAAATGCCTGTATGGTATGTTACTATCTTTTAACAGTTTTTAATAGAACAAACTTACCGACTGAAAAAATAATGAGTGATCAAAAATATGATTTAGTATGTACATAATATGCATTCATGGTTTAAAGAAATAATTATGTACAGTATATATTTTGTACATCGGTCACAGTCATATTTATTATAGGTACTTGAAGAAAGTACCAATTACTAACAGAAGCGTTAACTTGGACGGATGCCTAACAAAACGAAAAATATTTAAAATAATTATATGAATGTCTAAAAATTATGATAGTAGTATAGGTTTGAAAAACATATTTCAAATGTAATTCCTGGAAAGTGACAACCCTATAAAACTATAAATCGTCGCCGTTGCTATTTTAATGGCGCTAAATCGCTAATAGATCCTGACTGCATTTCGTGAAATAGATATTTTATATGCCGTGTGATTTGACGAAAACGGCCATAGAATGCGACAACTGACAAGCAATTAAATTAATTTAGTACATTTTAACAGCCGTGCCCCTGCATAATTTCGAAGGTACATACTATATAACATAAAGCTATAATATCGCTATAATATCAAGCCTTGTTTAATATGCCAATTATTTATATTAAAGGTTTAACAAGCAATTATTCACGTCAAGTGTAAACACGATAATTACCAACTTAAAAAGATAAGGTTAAAAACAAAAGCCGACGACAGTAAATATTATTATCCGAATTCTTTATACGCAATATTTTCCTTGTATTTTCTTAGCCGTTCTGTAAATAATATTTAAGGAGTAATTCGCTTTTTGTATCATATCTTTAACAATACAACAAGAGTCTCAAACATATATTACATCAGTAAACACTGAATCTGATCCTCTAAACTTTTTGTTTACAATGAATGGCGACCCAAATACATCAAAACATCCGCCAAAACATACCTACACATCTAAACAAAGACATTTACAGTCAAAATATACAGATAACGCGCACATATCTGCGCCGCCAGTGTCCATCACTATCGCAATATATCGATATATAATATTATCGCAGTATATCGATCTTCACATTTCGCGCAGATGTCGCAAGCGTGGGCGAATGCAGCGGTACGTAACTGCGCCCGCGCCCGCGCGAAAGACGCGAGGTCAAAGCGCCCGCGCCGCTCGCGGTAGTGATGTCACTGTATGAGGAAAATCGATAATTGGAGAATATACATTTAATTATGGAAGTAGTTAAATTGTACATCAAATAATTAGTGTCATTATTATCTCTGTATATAAGAATTAAGATATACGACATAAATAAAAAAAATAACGGCTATTCAGTCTTCACGCTTTTATTGACATCATTATGCATTATCATATGATAATATGATATCAATTAGGAAAATTATATAAATAATTGGATTAAATAATATAATTTTATAATAATTGCGGTTTGCGTGGAATTTCCAAAATGTGGCTTGTAGATATGTATATCAATTTCTGTAACTCTTTACGCGCAATTATAATTATATCGTTCCGCTGACAATTTGTCACTTTTTAATTGGTTCAAAACCTAAACTTAAACTTATTAAAATTACTTAAATTTCAAAATTTTCAAGATTCATTGTTACTTTTACCTCTGATAAATACTTAAAAAACATCGATAAGCGCAGCGCATAGTGATGCAGCTACATCACTATGCGCTGCGCACGCGTCGCCCGCATGACGGCTGCGGGTCACTGTCTGCCGGACGATTATCGTGCTAAATGCAACAGCTCTAGAATTTTCTAAAATCGATTTACAAAACTTGCCTCTCAGTACCTATTACGAATTAAAGATGACATGAATTTAAGATAGGCAATGTGTGTTCGAAACTAGCTAGCTAGCTTTAATAATTATTATTACTATGATATAAAAAACCCAACTGTTAATTTATGTAGCTAATGCATGTCACTTCCATAATTTTGACGATTACAACAACATAAGTGAAATTTTGAAAAAAAAAATTGGGCTGTAGAGTGTAGAGCTAGCCAAAGTAATAATATGCTTAGGTTCATACATACACTCAAAAACAGAACTCTCCTTCTTTCATGTCGTAATCTATGTTGAAATCTACACTTAATAGAATATCCATACAAAATTAAATTGATCGATCAGCCATTTTTGCGTGAACGAGCTAATATCCATTCATCTATCTTCACAAACTTTCGCGTTACTCAATTAAAACCCAATATTCCCCAAATTGAATGCAATTAGTCACTAATATTTCAATACAGTACATTTTGTTATTTCCATTTTATAATATTAATTTTCAGCGCAAGCAAAACAAGCGGCCTTTTTATCACATAATATCACACGTATTTCTACACAGCTATCTTGTCTACACTTCTACACTAATATTATAAAGAGGAAAACTTTGTTTGTTTGTTTGATTGTAATGAATAGGCTCATAAACTACTGGACCGATTTTAAAAATTCTTTCACCATTCGAAAGCTACATTATCCACGAGTAACATAGGCTAGGTTTTATCCCGGAAATCCCACGGGAACGGGAACTATGCGGGTTTTTCTTTGAAAACGCGGGCGAAGCCGCAGGCGGAAAGCTAGTTGTATGTAAAACCAGTAAAAGGACCTCTAAAATCTGCCAAGTTACACGTTGAAAATAGTAAATAAATGTTTTTATTTTGTGACAGAAGTAAATAAAGTATCTACTTGATATATTTTAGTCCCGCTATTTCGCGCACAACTACGAAGGCACACCTTGCTTTTTATGGATACGTCACTTTAAATTTCGACGTATAAAAACCATACCATAATAATTATTTAAAATAATTTATTTAATTGCAAAAATGTAGAACTTGTTTAGATTGATTGACGTTTTCCTTATCTTCTTCTTTCTTCTTCTTCTTCTTATATATAAAAATGAATCGCAAAATGTGTTGGTAAGCGCATAACTCGAGAACGGCTGAACCGATTTCGATAATTCTTTTTTTATTATATTCCTTGAAGTACGAGGATGGTTTTTATGTAGAGAAAACGTTAATATGTACCACGGGCGAAGCCGGGGCGGACCGCTAGTCTTATATATAAAAATGAATCGCAAAATGTGTTGGTAAGCGCATAACTCGAGAACGGCTGAACCGATTTCGATAATTATTTTTTAATTATATTCCTTGAAGTACGAGGATGGTTCTTATATATAGAGAAAACGTAAATATTATGTACCACGGGCGAAGCCGGGGCGGACCGCTAGTTTAAAATAAATCTAGATATCTTAAAAAGGCAGCTTTCAAATTAGCGAGCAATTAAAATATTATAAACATTCTAAAGTAATTGCAAATAAACTGTAAAAAAATGTGAATAACATTAACATCATATTTAACTTGATTTGACCATAAATATACATAGAGTAGAAATAAAAACTTATAAAAAATACTAGGACGACGGGTCAAGAGATGTTAGAAGCCGATATTTGGTTAAAATACCAAATAATCAATTTTAATTACATTTACCATTTTCATTTGTTTATAAAATAAATATTTAAAATATCAAACATAACCATCAGATAAATCTCCTAAAATAATGATCAATGACCAACATAAAATATAACTTGCAACTACCTAGTTATTAATTATTTTTATACTACGGGCAATAACCAAAAGGACATATTGAATACAATATACAATAGTCTAGGATAAACCATTATTCTAACACAAAAGTGCCCTAAGCATACATTATACTGAACTAATGGTTTTGTATAGTTACTGCTCTGTCCCTAAGGGAGTCAATTTCAAGTTGTTACAACTAATGACAATACAAATTTGATGCGACTTCTCCACCTTTGATTAATAACTTTTTAAGTACATATCTGCAATCCGCTTTATCATTTCATTTTTTTGAAGTGAAAACTTCTTTAGCGGCGTTGAGCACTTTTTCTGTAATGGGTATAAAATCTTAAACTCGCGTCAGGACACGTGACCTGATCGAAAAAGCGTAAGACGGATAGGTACCATTCCAAAATATCAAACATGCTCAACGTTAATAATCAAGTTTTCACTTCTGCCGGCACTCCCGGAGTGCAACCCGTCTTTTTTTTTAAATAGGTAGGTATGGTTATTATGTGTATCAGTTGCTTTTCCTTTGTACAAGTAATTAGTTTACTAGATGGCGCATTGAATACAAATCAAGACTAGATTATCACATCTAGGTAAAAATTTACACGATTCAATAATTGAAAAAATATGAGTAACAAGAATGAATTTATCAATAAGCTGAATTCAATATAGTTTAGAGTTTAGACTATCAGTACTTGTACCATTTTGCAAACCTGTATAGTATGTAGTAGTAACCTGTATGTAGACTGTATTATGTACATAAACTACATATACATATAATGAATTGGTGTAAAGATACAGAGGGCTTTCCATCCGTTACCTATAGCCCGAGAACAACCAGACCGAGCATTATCATCTCCATCCCAAACAATATTTAAAAATTCCCCAAAATTCTGACACCATACGAAAATCGGCGCATCTGCCTCCACACACCCTTTGTACTACAGAACCTTACATAACCGTTTCCTTGACGCGCAGCGATCCCAAAGCGGGGCAATTAGCGAAATGGCGACCGGAAAGGCGAACGAGTGCACACGCGGGGGACATCGCCTATTAATAGTATGGCCAGTGGATAATCAATATGCCCCACGCGTCTACCCTCTCTCGACGGCCCGCATCGCGCTTCCCGGAACTCGCGGACGCGGTTGGAGGGCGCCCTTCACGAACTTACGAAACTCACGTGTAGCGAGCTGTGGGTAACAGCTTGCAGGGAATGATCAATCGATATGTTAACGATGTGAAAGTCAGTCAAGAAAGTCGGGATTAGGTCCCAACTTAGGGTAGACTAGGTAACTCAAGGTAAGACAGGTAGGTACTTAGTAAACATTTTTGTTAAAAAAATATTGAAATTATTCAATTTAAAAGTTTAAATATCAAATTTCAATAGAAAGCTCAAAAACAAAAAATAATGTACTAATTGACATGGTAACCATTCTTATGAAAGTTTTTTACTACAAGGAACTCAAATGTGTATGTGACTCTTTGTGCTCACAATTATGCCGACTAATTTCCACACAAGTTTCGAAACCTAAATCGTCCGTAATAGTTTTATATCATAGAGATTTCTGTGATCTGTGTTTTATATGCATAAGTTTAGCTTAATTTACTCGTATATTGTTTTATCTCATAAAAATTCCACGCATATTTCTACACCACGCTTTTTCCGTTCGCATATTCAAAACTCCGCACATGCCTGGGCAAATTTAAACATCTGGTAGCCCTAGTCTCTGTTGACCGATGGCCCGGCGCCGCGCGTCCATAAATCTCGTCCACGGCCGCTGCCGGCTCCTTTGTTTTTTTGCCCGTAATAAGATCGCGGATGTCAGCGTCAGGTATAGACTATAGTCTATAGATCGTCGGCTCCAGCCAGCCGCGCGTGAATTGCACGTGTTGGTGGAGCTTATCTAATATTAACTGGTGTTGCTATCTCATTAACGATATTTTGGACAGAAAATATTTTTCTACTGATTGTTCATTTTTTTCATAACCTTTGTATTCTCCCAATAAATATTGCCGTTTTGAACATTTAAACAAGTGAAAGCATATTGAGACTACATTTTCAGAGAAGATCGATTCGCTCGTGAAGATATAACATTCTTATAGATGTGCGATTATATGTGTTCTAGTATTTTAAGATACAAAATAATCATTAACCTCGTAGTACACATAAACATGTACACATAAAAGTCACACGACAGTCTTATCTCGGATCCGGTCGACGATCAACTGATGAATACGTCTGAAAGCTGCCCGCTGAGTCATGGCCGACGCGGGTAATTAGCGATATTCTAGTTTAGCTATACCACTGAAGCACAGATAATATATACACTGCAGAACACTCTGTCTGGATACTGAATAGTACATCTTAATGTAGTCACCAAACGTGTTCGGAGCCAAATTAGGCGCCAAAGCTCATAAGAATGTCGTACCTTCTTGAATTTTTAAGCAGTTTTTGCAGTTCATATTCCATTCTATTAATTTTTACTATACATACTTAATTTCATTTATACTTATTCTGATACCAATTTATCAAAAGTGATATTATGTATGTGTATATGCGCATAGTGTGTGTATGCGCACTACTATGAAATCCATTAATTTATTTTCATAAATACCTAACACAAAAATTTACACAATAGTTCTGTCTAGTTACAAGTTAAATGGATGGTCTATGATCTGTACCTACTTATACATAGTTAGAACGCGTTTACCAATCGTACTGCATATCGTTAGCTATCATTTAAGATGAAGTCGAGATAAGAGATGTAGTTAACCATACAGTACAAGTTTCTTACAAGCTTTTTTATTGAAGCCTTTCTCGATATTACCAAGCAATCAATCCTGTGTAATTATGGTGAGTAATTTAGGAATTAGTATTGAACCAAGCCTTAAGTTATTTTAGGCGAAAAATTTTGTCAATCTTCACTTTATTATAAAACTGGTTAACCCTACAATGCTCCTTGAAGTAACTTCAACACGTGTACAGGCTACAGAAGTATACGTTGCAACCAATAACCAACGTTACAAAATGAAGTTGAGAAAAAAATTAGCTTTTAGATTATATTTAATAATGTTAATGTAGAGAGAGTGGAGAGAATCACACCGAAATTAAAAGCTAGTTATTTTATCGCACTGGATCTAACTTATCTTAAGCTATCTTGCTATACCAGACCAGCCTTTTTATGACTACTTACGTATTGAAAGACGTCACTAATAGGCAAGGCATTTAAATTGAATTCAGTGTATAGTGTATTTTCAAACCGCTCACCTTCCGGTGGCAACTCGTCAGACGAGTCGCGGATCGCGAGACGGACAACGATAATATCTTAAACGCATTTACCTCATTTATTTTACACTAGCTTTTCCTGCGACTTCACCTGCACGCACATAGGCTTTTTATCCTACAAGAATATTTTATAAGATTTCCTCTACATTGACTTTTTCGTCAAACTTCATAAAGTGCTGAACAGTACTTAGATTAAAAAGAGCAGACTGTTCATATTGACTTCATATACATTAGACATATAAGATAATGTAAGACATGCGTATCTTTGCAAATCATTAAAACTACGCAATTGGTTTTGATGCGCTTTTTTTAATAGATAAAGTGATTCTTGAAGAAGAATTTAGTATATAATTTATTAGGTTTTAGACAAAGCAGAAGCCGCGGAAAGCTAGTAATTTGTTTTATATCCATTCTTGTAGAATTCGTCGAATTCCTATTATAGAAGATCGTCTGTTTTAGGAATAAAATATAATAGAATATAGTTAAATTAGATCGACAGTAGTATCCTATTACTTATATTAATTTATATTGATAGAATTACAGGAATTACCAAGTAAATTCTAAGAAGTCTACGCCATTTATTATTATTCCGTGTAAGCTATGCTTATAAAAATATTTTGCTTGAGAGTTGAGACTCAGCTAATATTTATCAATGTGTATATTTAACGTCGATCCGATTGTGTGTGGTGACCCTATCTGTTCTATAGTTACTCTTTTTATAGTGTGTAACTGTAGGTTTATATGTTATACATATAATATATGACAAGCAGGTGAAAAATTATTTGAAATTGGGGCCATAGATGCAGAGGTTACGGCATCACAAACACAAAATTACAAAGTTTTTCCTCTGTATAATATTCCTTGCTGTACTTCCTGATTTCAAAATCATGTATGTATTTCTATAGCTCATGTGTTATTCTGATGCATAACCTAACCGGGAGGATTTTCGTGAAAGAGTAACAAACTTACATCCATTCTCACAAACTAATACGTATTTATAATAACAGGAGTAGAACTTAGCATAGATAAATTACTTCAGAACAATCAATTTTTTTTACTAAATACTAAATAAAATACAAAGTAAATAATACAAATACACATGAATAGCTACTAATAATGTTACTTGAACCTGCTGCAGATAATCTCACGGTCAGGTGGTGTGCTGATAAGGGCCTGATAAGAACGCATTCACAATAGCTTAGCTGACGCATACGCAAATAAAAACAACGAATTCTTAATTCTTAATTTGGGACTGCTTTTTAAAAGTGTACAAATTCAGATATATATTAATTACTAGCTATGCTCCGCGGTTTTACCCGCATTGCTCAATGATATAATTATATTATATTGTCTTTCTCGATAAATGGATAGAACACTGAACAGTGGAATATTTTTTCAAATCGGACCCATGATTCATGAGTATAGCGCGTTCAAGAAAGCAAACAAACAGACAAACTTTTCAGCTTTATAATATCAGTATAGATAGAATAGATTATTAATGAATTAGAACAATTACACAAGCTTCTTAGTCCTTTTACTAAACAATATCACCCAGCCACTTTTTTTATTTCAAGCTTTCTGCTTAGACCGAATAAATTACGTCTCAAAACACAGTTAATTTTGATATGAAGATATGAAAGACAGATATTTAATTATATGATTCGTAAGTAAAGATTGAAACGCATAATAAAAGACCAATATTTTATAACTTCGCCTCTGCAATGAAAAGAGCGTCAACCACGTCATACGTGTCTTGTAATCAGCGAATAGTTTTGTTATCTTTTATTGTATTTGCAATCTATTCGTACGAAAATCCTTTCCCCGCAATGGTGAGCGGCGACTGGTGACTCAACACTTCCTTGCGCTATAAATGTAAAGATGTTTATACACAGTCAAAATGACTATTAAAGCAAAAATAACTTGCGAGATATCTATTTACGTTTTCGCAAACTGTTGAATGGGTACAGACCATAAATCTGGATAAAAAATTGATGCTTATAATTTTAAAAAAGCACGTAAGAAATGAAATAAGGTTCAGCATACGCGAGCGCAGCCACAGTTGAATAGAAAATTATATTTTAACTATGCTACTTCTGAACGAATTATTTCTGTCTTCTTGTTTCTATATTTTTTAATTATTTGTTTTGTTGACAAAAAATAATATTTTTTTCCGTACATAGCTAGTGTACACTAGCCCTAACACCAAAATTATCGGCTGCCAGCAATTAACACCGCATAGCGTTATCAACATAGGGATCTCACACGCAATCGCGGGACACACCACTTTTTTAATTACCCGCAAACGATTAAACCGGCACCGAACGTTTGTGCCGCAAAAAGCTGAAGATGTAATTATTTTTTATGTACATTTTCCTTTTTATCAACCGTTTGTAATGTTCTGAATGTGTAATGTAGGTGAAAAGAAAGTTTTATCGTCTAGAGCTGTAAAACCGTGATTTTTGGAAAAGAGATTTTTTTCAAATGATTCGATATCTTAAGATTACTTAATACTTATTTAAATTGACGAAACTAGAAGAATAGGTTTCATTAAAGCATAAAGAAATGGTTAATTCAAATAATTTATACTTTTTTAAACCAAATTGTAAAGAAACAATTAAAGTTTTAGTAATTTCTCTATTCCATCGAACAAAGACCTCAATCAAGGTCTATAAACTATGTATAATAATATAACAAGTAATACCGCGAACAAATATTTCAATCCGACAATTGCATTTCACGACTAAAAAAAGTCCTGCATTGTAATGGATACGGAACGCCGCGGTTTCTAAGAAGGACTTTTAAGAAACAATGGCAGCAAGGCATCGGCAACATGAGCCTGTCATTCAGAGTTTGACACCGTCCGCGCCGTGAGAGTACTTTGATTCTGCGCTTCCGGCAACCCTTGCTATTCCCACGAGTGGCTCCGCGTTTCTGCGCGCGAATTGTTCGACTGCGTAGGGCTGTCACCCGTTTGAAATCTGCAAGCTTAGATGTGTAGCGGCTTAAATATTGGACACGTATGTTATAGAATCATAGTTCATACTATACATATTTGTTCTTACTGCCTTTCAAAGCTTTATTTAGTTTATATCAGTTATTTTTAAGTTTTACGTTATATACATATTTATTGTGAATTGTGATAGATAAAAATATATAAAATAAAAATACGACATAAAATTGTCATATCTGAAACATTTCACATTGTTTTAATGCTATGATTTATGAATAAGTGTAAACTGTATATCATAAGAAAAATTTTCTTGTAAATAAATATTACAGAAAAACGTCAACTATCTAACAAGTGGCAACCCTACGTGCCGCGACTTGTTCTCTAATTGCAATGCCCCATTGTGCCTGTAACGATAGCAGCGACTCCGCGATGCCAAAAAACCCATCCTTTGTTGAAATGGTCGGTCACATTTAACTAGCGCAGGTAAAAATGCTCCGCTCGACGGTCCCTAGATCTTTATCACTTATTCTTATTATTTCGCTGCGGATAGTCTAATCTCTCAGTCCTGAGTCAGACATATGGCACGGATAAAAGATTAGTCTGAGGAATACGCATCACTATCTGCAATCTCGCATAGGAATGCCTTATCGTGAATGATTGTTGTGAGTGGCTGTGACGTAATTACCTCGTGCCGATAATTATGTAATACTATACTAGTAGAGTCTAGAATCGTGTGGTATTTAGATTTACCCGCATTGCTCTCCACTCCTATTGGTCTTAACGTGATATGAACAGCTTATAGTCTTCATCGATAAATAATTAACACTGAAAGTATCTTCAAATTGGACACGTAAATCCTGAGATTAGCGGGTTCAGTCAAACATACTAAACAAACTCTTCAGCTGAATAAAATTAGTACCTATTATTAGCTTATAGTGGATACTTAGCTGTTATACAAAATTGTAATTTAGATCCTCTTTTTTGATTTGAAGAGCAACATTACTATGATGGCTCGCTCTTGTTATAAGTATAACCATAATATAAAATAATATATCTTGTAGTAGCTCACATTTGTAAAGGTGTATAGCTTAAAGAGGCAAAAAACAAACATAATGCGTATATTTATTGTTTTTCCCCTTATCAAAAACCCTATCAATAAACACTAGCTTATGTCTCGCAACATTCAATCGAATAAGACAATCACCTTTACAAGTTATTGCACATCCTTATCGATAAGGAAATCCGATAAAATATGGCTCAATAATATTACCTAAATTCGCGCAAATATTTATTTCAAGATGGAATTGAAAAAAAAATCTAGTAAACACAACGTTCATTTCAAGTAGAATATAAGATCCTCATTATTTGCAATAACATGTAAAGAGCGTAGAAAATAATATTCAATGTGCATGATGGCACTTGATACAATCTTTCTCTGATAATACTAACAATCTTTCTTCATGTTATATGTATTAATTTACTAGCGGTCCGCCCCGGCTTCGCCCGTGGTACATGTTTACGTTTTCTCTACATAAAAACCATCCTCGTACTTCAAGGAATATAATAAAAAAAGAATTATCGAAATCGGTTCAGCCGTTCTCGAGTTATGCGCTTACCAACACATTTTGCGATTCATTTTTATATATAAGATTTCTGTACAATTTTACGCTACATATTCCATCTATTGCCCACATATCCATCAAAACAAGCGCTAAATATCAATAGATCGCCAACAATGCCGCCTGCATTACGCGATAAAACGCGTCACAAAAGAGTGCCTCGCAACTGATGATTTTAGACGGGGAATAATGACCCCGCACCCTCCGAGCTCCTCTGAGCCAGCGAGGACATCTCCCCGCCCTTGAGGGCTTCGAGTGCGAAGGGCTGCAGGCCTGACTGCGACTCGATTATGTACCTATAGTGTCGAGAAATTTCTATCTGACGTGCACAATACGTTGTTCTATCCATGTTTTAATTTCGAACTTTGTGTGATTTCAATGCGCATACAAAACTAAAGGATTATACGATTAAATGTACTGTTTTGTGTGAAGTAATAATTAACAGTTTGGCTTTACAAGCGAGGTTTCAAACTAAACATGCATTATTTTTGTCGTATATTATAAAAATTAAAATATAAATTTATAAGTATGACACGGATTAGGTAATTCGTAAAAACATTCGTACATCATCCTCCTATAATTGATATTTTATATTATCTTTCCATGTATTTTGAAATATTTTTGTCATCTCACACATTATAAATATTGATCTTATTATTTACTGCTAAAGCATCCATAAAATATTTCATAACTTAAAAGTGGTAGGTCTATTAATTTTAAATTTTAATAATACATACTTACATCTCAAGTCCACGCTTGCAATATCGTTGTTACAAAGACACAATATCTAGAGTTGTTACTACCTGGTAACATCGCGTCGAAAAGTCAATCTCATTATCACGGTACAGTCGCGCGCAGTTTATTACTGGCAGGAAATCGCGAGCGTCCACTCATTTACATGCAGTTGCGCAGCCGCCGCTCGTCACCGGCTTGCCGCGGCCGATCGCGCGGCGAACATTAGCGGACATTGATGTATGAAAACATGAAGCGACGAGTACAAAAGTAATACATAGTTAATTTTGGTTGTAGCAATTGAAACAAATGCTAATGCATATTGAAATGGATTTACTGTGCGTTGGAGAGTAGGGGTAGCATATAGCTTTGTAAAATAAAGAACGATTTACAAAAAAAAATATACTTACTACAAATCAAATGTAAAATTACACTTCTCTTATTTGTTATACCCACGCTAATATTACATCCACGAAACATCATCATACTATTTTATTAATCTCTCTACTTTGATAATTTTGCTACGTCATGACCTGTTACAACTTACAACTTGCTACACACAAATCATTGGAACGAGATATCATTTACAACTTTCGAGATATTGGAGGTAACAAATAACAATGTGACGCACAATCGGCATTGTTCCACAGTCCACAATGCATAGTTTTATATTATCTGTGCGCCAGCTAACCACGTACAAAACGCGGCGCATCCAGCGACTTACATCCGCGCGAGTACCTGCGCGCTCATTATCGCGGCTACCTGCACCGAGCCGCCTACAATTACCCGCCGCCAAGGTTTTTTCCGCGACTGTACCAATTTTTACTGTTCCAAGTATTATTCTCTTTTCAACTCACGGATTTGTATAGCTTGAATAATCTAGTCCGCGCCAGTTACACGGCCGTCGACGGTTTACGACCGATTCTTATTCACATTGTAATTAAGAGCTTAGGGACGTACAATGCTTTCGAAATTTTACTTCCCGGTATTAATTACTTGTCTTATCATATTCAAATGTTTCCTTTGAAAATTTTCAATGATAGCTCGATGACTAATATGTTTGTTTACGGCTTACGGGTTATACGGGGGTAATATTTTTACAACACGTTTAGTTCATAACATAAATGTAACTTACTTACCTATCTAATACTTTTTAAAAGCAGAAGTTTTATAAGCTGCGCTGACAACCATAAAACAAGTTACGGCAATTATCATTGTTTATGAATAAAAAATATAGACTGTATAATACTTGATCATTTCTTTACAAAATAGGATGAAAGTTGGGAATTGAATTATTCGATAACAAATTCGGCTCTTTGAACATTCTAATCGTATAGATTTTACAAACTTCATTTTCTCAATTTTTGCAAATTTTACTATATTTAGCACACATTTCGAAAGTCCACCATCACAGTGACCGTAATACCGCGACTTCGCTGCGAACACATAAAACGATGTCATTGAACGAAAGCAAATAACATCCTGCTATCAGCTTATGACATTCTAATTCCCGGCCACGATCCGTCGAGATTATTTACGCCGTCACGTTTTCCTTCTGATTCACCGCGGCTCGTGAATAGAAATTCCTGATTTCGCTCGTAAACACGCGTAGGAAGGTCGCGTCGGTGGGTAGGTAGTACAGCAGTAAACAGATAACGAACAGTATGGAAACTAAGTACCAAAAGCTCGAAACGGCTCACACAAACATACCATATCTTCTACTTGTTATGACGCCGACGAGACTCGTACGTAATAACTAGTAGAAGATATTATATAAAAACCCTCAAGCTTCAATGGTGCGTTGATAATTATTTGATTGAAAAGGCTTTAAGTTTCTGTACTGTTCGTATTCAATTTACTATGGCAGTAGGTACATTCACGCGCAAAAAGCGGCGACTTATCGACGACGAGCCATCGCCCGCTCGTCGCCGCTTGGCGCTTACGAAGCCTCTCAAATTAGCAATAGCAGCGAGTGGGTTCCGTAAAGACGCCGGCGTAGACACGTCCGCAATTACTCGCGCCTCGCTGGAGATTGCTTTATTGTTAGACGAATGTTTTTTCATCTGGGAAGTGGGAACCCATTTCAGCGAGCGCGGAACGAGGCGTCAAACTATTTTACATGGACGCTGCGGGCTAGAATACTGATATTCATGAACTTTGCTTGCTTGAATGTTATATTCGGTTAAACTAAACGTCAAGACCTGAATAACCACTTACCTTTATGACTTGTACAAAGTATTATAACATTTTCGCATATTGTATAAATATTTAAAAACTCAAACAACATTATTATTTAATTCATTAATTATATTATAAAATAAAGAATGACGAAATTAATATCACAACAGTATAATTTATTTCAAGTCGCATCTCGCAAAGCTTTCAATTTATTGGGCGTATATCTAATTCGAGTTACCAATCCGTCCTTGTTAGATTTCAATACCTTTACTCAATCAATCACATATGGATTTACTTTACATTTCAACGACAAACACTTAACATTTCTACGCATCTCAAGAGCGTCCAAAAACCTGGGAACTACAAATCAAACCCGAGATTGTTAAAACAGCCAAACATGTGTTTCAAATAGTTAACAATATAACTAGGTGGATGCACTAAATACCATGACGGCCACGACCAGCGCGGCGATCCGATTATACGCGATTCCGGGAACGCTCATTCTTTATCTGACAAAACTCCGCAGCGTTCACGAAAAGCTAAGCACGTACCCGTAATAACTCGTAATAAGCGATAACAAAAGATGCAGCGTCCTTTTCAATTAGTTTTTACGATAATGATTTACAGCGGCCGACCGGCAGCGGCGGCGCGTTGGGCCGCGGCCATGATGGGGCGCGTAGCGACGGTATTTTCCCTTGTTTCTTATTTAATTATGTGAACTAACAGTTCTAAATCATAGGAATCTAGAGCTAATATTTATTTATAATTACAAGCAATGAAAAAGTTACATTTAAGTTTACATTTTTTAAGTAACCACTTACTACTTACACTTACTACTTGCCTGGCAGAGATCACTGCATAGTGATAAGGCCGCCCTTTGTGCTTTCTAATCTTATTTTTGTAACCTTTATGTATATTTTGTTTTTTGCACAATAAAGTGTTAAATAAATATCTAATAAATAAATAACCACATTAAAACGTAATAAATGTTATCATGAATCATAATATGTATGTATTTAATCTAAGACCTGTTTATTGAACTGCAATTTCAGAGCGATTAGTGTTAGTTAGCTATGTTCAAATCATAACTACCAATAAAGAGCATATTTAAAGATGCCATTGACTCCACATTCTCAACATATCCATCGAATCAATCCACCCCAACAACTGATACAATTCGAACATCTTCAATAGCAACAGAGCAAATATTTTTTCATTTCCGTCGCACGTTCGCACGAAACATTCGTCATTGTGCACACGCCCGCTGCGCCGGCGGCCGGCGGGTGACGGCAGTGACGGTGATCGCCGCGGCCGCTTCCCGGAACACGACAATGGCGGAGGCACGCCGTATCGCCCCCGACGCTTTGTTTACCACTAATAATAATATCTTCGCGCCCTCGACGCGCCGCGCCGCGTAATGACGTCACGTAATGCGCTTCAATGAGACCTTATGTACCGAACGCCGATCGATAATCAGTTTCGTGGAAAGCGCGGGTCCGTTTCGTATATAATGACCGTTGAAAAGATTTCTTGGTACAAAAAATTCGAACTATTTTATTACCTTCTACGTCATTAATTCTTTAATCTATTGGTACTTAACTAGAGCTCGAAAGTTTGTTTTGTTCAACGCGATATTCTGTATCACTATCTGTAAAAGGCTTAAACAACCCTTTTAGTTTTAATTACGAGATGTGACTACAGTTCTTGAAAATAATAAAACGATCCGTAATTGTATCCTATGCACACTCTTAATTACATTCGACGTGAATGAAACGAGCTTTTAATTCATACAATAAAGTTGGTCCAACACATCATATAGCAATAAACACAGGAACCATTACCGTAACTCAGAACAATAAATTAACTCCATACGAATTTCATATTCCCCACTCCCTGTCTGCAGACCTGTTGCTCTACACTTCTACGGTCTCTCGTTTAATATTTAAACAGTTTTATAACTTTCGATATATCTTAAGTTTTCACCCAGTTGTTATTTTGTTGTGTTGTGTCGTGATGCGACACAGCGTTATTGGACCCTTATATTTTGTTCTTTGCGCGCCTGGGAAGCAAAACAACAAAGAAGTATATGCGCTTTTAGACTCAAGAAATAATACTAGCTTTATTCGCGGTTTCGCACGGGTAATTTTATTGTTGCCTGTAATTCATTTGACATTCGTAGGTGATCTGCAAATGATGTGAAACTTAATGATGTCGTAACAAACAAGTATTTTTAATCAGGTATTTAATTTACTCAATAATTAATCTCTCAGAACTATTTTAAAAGATGTGACCTTTGCAGATATTAAAAAATCAGAGATAGTATCTAAGCAAATAAGATATCTGATGTCATTTGCGCCTATGCCGCATCACACAAGATGTAAAACGACACACTTACAGTCTATCGTGTTATTATTATTCCGGTCTTACACTCTCTGACGCTTTTGTTTACCACGAATTGTTCAAAATCTGCGCATACTATAAAGCAAATGTGAACCACATTTTGTCCAAAACGAACAGGAACCATCGAATGACCCTTCCATCTATTGTCTATGAGGAAACGTAAAAAATGCACTCACAAAATTATCGCCTTGCGTCACGTCTTGTTTAGAAAATTACAATGCAAAGGGTGCGTTTAGAATGGCTTTGTTAAAATAATAACAAGCATGTCTTGTGCATTGTTTATTTGTGACGTTCCAAGTTTATTAGTAAGGAAATTTCAATTCAGCTTACCTCGTGTTATGCAGTTGGTACATGAATAGTCCGGGATACATCGCCCATTTTTGCAAGTGATTACTATCAAGCTAATTTTTCGTGAGTAGCTTTATTTTGATGAGATGCCCAATAATTTCATGTACGAAACTCTCGATTGTGGTAGCTTACAGAGGTAACAAGGATAAAAATTTTTGATTTGACGGTTCTCAAATATTTATTACGCAATTTGTAGGACAATATGTCTGTTGAATTATATAAGTATTAAATAAGTGAAAATAAAAAAATATGCTGGTTAGTAATCATTTATGATGACTTCGTTATCGATACACATTGGAAAGGGGGACTCTTTGATCAAACCATAGATTTTGTAGGACAAATATTTTTTCGAATAATTTAGATAATTATCATGAGATTGAACAAAAAAAACATTCAGTTAGTAATTAATATTTGAGAACCATCAAATCAAAATATTTTATCCTTGTTACCTCTGGTAGCTACCACAATCGAGAGTTTTGTACATGAAATTATTGGGCATCTCATCAAAATAAAGCTACTCACGAAAAATTAGCTTGATAGTAATCACTTGCAAAAATGGGCGATGTATCCCGGACTAGAAAAAATGAATCCCTAAAAGGTTCAGTGACAACCGACATGTAAGAACATAAAAGTAAAACATTTTATAGCTGTTTTATACTCGTCCACGTTTTATTACCAAAAACTGACCTCTAACAAAATAAATCGAATTCAACTCTTTAGGTACGGAGATTTTCGCTTTTTTAGATAGTCTATTCAGAACTGATACCTACTATAGAGAAGAAACATTTTAGGATGATATTCAGGGTAAGTTTAAAAAATTCTAAATATTGCATTGCAATAACCTACAATGAAACAAAAATAAATTAACGCCCGTAACATCTGTTAATTATTAAATCACACGACTATCAAATAAAAAAAAAACTTCAATCTTTATAATTTACTTTATAATAAATCTTACGAGAAATCAGTAACTGCATTTGCATCCCTCAAGTCTAACCCTTCACGGGCATTATCTTATTTTTTGTCCTCTTAATTTCGCCTCTGAATAGACATCATCAGAATAGCAGCTGCTCTATCTCGCTTACTTTCGTTTCCTTTTGTTAACGTTTATGTAACGGCGCACGACATTGCATTATATGGCGCTGGTATAATTTGAAATTATTAACAAGACCCACCCTCACGTTTGCGCGAAAGAAAAAAGGTAGACGTTAATATGAAAGCGCAAACAGAATAGATAGTGAAACGTGGCATCAGGACAATTAATGCAAATGTGTACATGAGGTATTGTTGCTTATTATTGACAGAGCTATGTAGAAGCATATATCGTTAAAGTTTAGATGTAGCTCTGTTTGAAAATTGCGCGATAAACAATCACAATCCATCGTCTGAGGTCTTAATACCTGGAAAATATAATTCAGGGAATGATACGTTTGTTATATGATATGTTTGGAAAATCCTCGTTGCGGGAAACATAAAACAAAACATACTTCAATCAATTATAATTTATTATTTCAAAGCTCTACCAGACAAACAGCAGACAGTCAATATTGAAATTAAGGTAGCTAATTGATAAAGGCTAGAATAAAGTGACGAATCGATCTCATAGCCCTGGTGTTAATTTTTTTGTTTTTCCTTCTTGAAATAAGAAAATTAACTAATACAGTCCATTGTAATCTATACTAACTTATAAGTATAGATTATATAGAGTAATCTATCAAAAAATGGGTTGGTCCCAAACCTCAACGGACAGTAACCAAATACTCAAGTGCATTTGCAAACACATGGTACACATAAATTTGACAGAAAAATTTCTGGGCATGACAAACTTCGAGGGGAGAGTGATCAGGCGGCAAGGCAAAACCAACATCCTTATGCATTCCTAAATTACTGCAACCTTGAGATGCAGCGAACATGTGACAGAACAATTACCGCAACGAGTTAACAGTGAGTTGGACGTTCGTGGAACATCGGCGAAGGACAGGCAATCTTTTCCGCGTACCCATTATAGCTAGTAACCGCTACCTGCGTAACCGCGGCCACGTCACCCGCACGCTATGCGAAGATCCAGCGTAAAAAGCTATCACTTCAGCCCGTAACAATTGAAACAATGGCCGCAATTTCCGGAATTCAACTAAGCCTGATAAATGGAATACTAAGCGAGCCCTTTTGTTCTGTGTTTCACTAATTTCTTAATCACCAGATGGAACCTGATACAGTTCGTTGGGGTAATTTACATATTCACGATACCGAAATGTCCTATCTACTAATGTTATTACAGTAGCTAGGTATTTGAAAAATGCAATTTTCTAAAATGTAAATTTTCTGAGACGATTCTGAATCTTAATTGCGCAGCATACTTCACAAATCACCTATTGACATTCTCGGATCTACCAATTAAATAATCGTTATTAGCTTCAAGCTGTTTGCCCTCAGTGATGATTGACGATATGAAGCTGTATGATTGACATCCCCCATGCGAGCTTTGGCAAATACACATCTACACTATTGTATCAAAGTGTATTTTCCCATACATTTCGGCCGAAGGTTGTAGGGTTGGGCCGTTATCTATGCGTCAGTCGAATGGCCTCGAAGCGCGGCCCTGTTGCACTCGCGAGTGTCTCGATAACAATTATAGAGAAAACTTATTTTGTTTACTGATCTCGAAGTGCACGCAAATATCGACTCTATCTCTTTACAATAGGAGTGTTGATAATAACGGGTCGCGTTCAGCGGACGCTGCGTTGAGTCGAATACTAGGCAATGAACGGTGCGCAAGGTAACATGTCGTCTGTGTGTCGCGGTGCAAAAATTATGTAGAACAAGCATTTACACTCCACTTTGTGTGTACTCATTTATTTAGTACAAGTTTAACTTTTGAAAGGAATCCAAGAGAATTTGTAAATTTATCTGTTGCGAATTCACGTTACTGACATACAAACTTTTTATGTAGATTCCTGATTATGTCATTGATTTATAAAACGGGATTTCACCGCGAGTCTGTCTGGGATACCCAACGTTTCTTCACAATTGCATGCGTCACGACAATGGACCTTTGACCTTGAGTCTTTTAATCCTTAGAGAATAATCGCGGTTACAACTGATAGCTGCCAGACATGTGAGTTAATATCAATCTCCGCTGACGTTAAGAAATTATAAACGAAAAGCGATGTGCACATAACACATGTGAAAGTGCGTCAGCATTGTTGTCGACACATGACCGCTTCAGATCAGAAAGTGGACCTAGTACCGACTCAGCACTTCGCAGGCGTGTGTGTCCTAGGGATGTGAACGTTCAAGTAGGATAGTCGATGTTTTGTGTGCAAACTTTTGAAAGTCGATTATACTGTAGCTCGTAGTAGATGAAATGAAAAAACCTTGTTCATGACAATTGACAAGGCCCTCTTTTAACTTACTAAAACTAGAGGAAAAGTTTTGTACTTTACTAACTGTTGGTCAGTATTGTCAGTTATTAAAAGTTAGTTGCGTTGTTAACTTGTTAGGCATTACAACAAAACTGTGTAGTTCATCTCAGCAAATTTCAAAACAATTTCGCTCGCGTCGATGCCCATCGCCACAGCCCATCGCCTATCCCATCTCTCTTTCTAGACTCTAGCGACGTACGTACAGTAGGTATATAATCTAAAAATTCAAGTCGCGGCGTCAGCGAATGCAGCCGGTCTCGCGCCATCGAGCTAATGAGTGTCGCGGGGGCAGCGGGCGCGGGGCGGGTGCGGGGGCGGCGCGGGGCGGGGGGCCGCGGTAATGGCGCGCGGCGTCGGATGTCGCCGGGGGGTGCCGCGCCGATAACAAAATCGCTAGAGAACGTCGGAACGTAAGCGAGCACGCGGAACTTGATGTGTATGGCGTATGCGGCATTTCGCGTGACCACCGCAGTCGTTGTTTTAGATGTAGGCGCATATATGTATCACGATTCGTGAGCAAATTGATGTTACGTGCACTGTTAGGTGAACCTAGTTGTAAGAGATATGTTAAACAACGTAGTATTTAAAAAAATTTTAATCTCTACTGATTGTTAGTCAGATACTTATCATATTACAGATTCCACATGCACGATACAACTAGATTTTCTTTATATTTCAACAATGAAATTAGTAATAAGAAATTCATAATATAGCTCTAGAGTCTAGATTATCATTAGCAAAAATGTATTTTTTTTTTCTTAACTGAAATAAAAAATTAACACATACCTAATATTATTCTGATAAAACATACTTAAGTAACAACCTTAAACCAAAGCATTTAGTCCATATCCATCCATACAAAATAAAACAAAAAACATGCCGCATCCACACATTCCCACTCCTCGCCCATCGGCAATGCCCGAAATACAGAGCGGGCGACGCGTCGTAAATCGCGACGCGAGTCGGCAAGGGCCTTTGTGTGGCCTCGACTTGGCAAACATACCTACGCCAACTACAGGCTACCGGCTACACGACGACAAAAACAACCCGACAAGCTGACACTTTGTAACTCCGCGAAATTACGCTAGTCGCTACGACTCGCGAACGGATGATTTAAATTAAATATTGCGCTAAACAACGTTATAGATAAACAAACAAGACCTAATGACATCGCGTGTTGATCAATGTAATCCAATTTTGTATGGAAGACTTTAAATGTTGGATATTTTTTAAAGTCACAGTTGGGTAATAATAATTAGACACGTACTTACAACAAACCAATTAGAGATATTATTTACTATGTAATTATTTAGATGAGTAGAACACATCAGACACATAATATTAATATCTTATTAATTGTACTCCTACATATTTTCATGTTTCTTGAGTGAGGGTCGACGATTACACATAACAGCTTTATATAAATACAAGCAAACAGTCAAAAATTAATCTTAGCATTGATTATAATTTATAATGCCAATCGTAGCTGATAAAAGTATCTAAGTAAATTTTAATTTATCGACAATACATTATAATTCAAATCAATTGTTGACAATATTTACATAATGATTAGGTATTTGATATCACCGAGTGAACTTGTTCTACAGGATATGCGAATTTAAATTATTATTAACTATAAGAGTATTGTAGTTACTATGGTCTATGATCCTGCTTCTTAAACTTATGTAGGTACCTAATTAGGTACGTGGTCAGGTAAAGGAATTGAAATAAAAAAATTGTTGTCTTTTTATTTTTAATTTCATTTTATTTTAAGATTAATGTTGGCTTAATGTTCTAAGTTATGATGTCTCTGAATATGAAGTGTACTATAGAATTAATTGTTTTAAACACATAAAGTACCTAACCAAAATATTGTTATTTCTCATACCTATATCATATAGGTATATTATGCATCAAAGAAGAATAATGATTCAGCATCGATATCTTCTTATATATAAAAATGAATCGCAAAATGTGTTGGTAAGCGCATAACTCGAGAACGGCTGAACCGATTTCGATAATTCTTTTTTTACTATATTCCTTGAAGTATGAGGATGGTTTTTACGTAGAGAAAACGTAAATATGTACCACGGGCGAAGCCGGGGCGGACCGCTAGTTCGATAATAAAAGTTCGAGCTCTAGCAACATAATATGTATAACTACATCTTACAACGTTGAGTCCTATAATAGTAGGTAGGTATTATAATATTTTATGTACTTCTATAACGTGTTCATACAAAACTCACGCAACCGTGAAAAATACCTGCATGACATCAACCAGCTGTTTGAAGATAGCGACTGAATGCTAATACTAAACACAGCTCACGATTCGCATCAAAGCTATAAAATACATAATGATAATAATAACATTACGACAGAACTTGCAGACAGCCGCGAGACGACTTTACGAGATAAACTTTTCAACTTAGAAAAGTTGCGGGGCGCGCGAGTCGCGACAGAAGTTGGCGCGATAAAAGTTTTCAACCCGAGATCTTTTCGAGTTACCGTAGAAAGTGGATGCGTTTGGAATTAATTGCATTAATAAAGTGCGGAGGCTAGGCCGGTGTTTACGGCTCGGTTACGGGTCGGGGGCGCGCGGGGCGCAGGGTGCCGGACACAAAGGAGAGGCGCGGCCGGCGTCCGGCGAACCGCGACCGGCCTTATCACGGCATTCAGTCGATGTCCGCGCCTCGCGACGTACGTTCCGCGACATCGCCAACTTTCCTCGATCGTGTGACGTGTTTGTGAGTGTTACCCATCCAGTGACCACGTGCCGCGCAGTGCGCATCATAGCGATTGTTTTATTGGACAAAATTCCTAGTTCACGGTCGTTTACAATAAGGCAAAACGGCTGACCTGTCAAAAATTGTAAACACAACACACGTGCCGGCTCGCAAGTAAGTTTGTCAATATTTTGCTGCGCTTCGTTTTAAACGTTTTTCAGGATTTTTTGTTGCGTAGTTTCATTTTAAAAAATCCATGCTCAAATTTATTTTTTATAATCTATGAAAATAGTTAAATGCGATTCTTTATTTTAAACTAAACAAAAGATTAACGAATAGACGCGGAAGAGTTGATCTTCCACTTTGTGTAAAATCTTTTCGTTATTGTTTAGCAATTCTGTTTTTCTTTCGTAATGAAATGTTAAAAGCGTAAATTTTTATAATTTGTAATAAACATAATATACTAGGTACAAAGGTATAAATTGTTACAAAATTTATGTCTTATGTAAAAATTCCATAAGTAATATAAAAAATCACCAAAAATTATACGTAATTTTTTGCTCTTAAAAATACACAAACACACATTTTTATTAGACCAAAGATTTTATTAAATTACTGCCTGCCTTTGAAATTTTAACAATCGCTTGTAGAGGCACAGATTGTAGAGGTAAAGGTAACATAAAATTGTATACAAAAACATATCTTTACAGAATAAATTCATATTTTGAAGTAGAATATAAATCGCACTAAACATAATCTTTTTAGTGCTTAAAAGTTTTAATTTTCCGTAATTCTACTTAATTTTTTATTAAAAATCCCTCTTGCTAAGTCTAAAATTACTTAAATTTAAAATACAAAACTTAAATACTTAGGTAAACTTTTAAAATACTTATTTTAAAGTTTACACTTTACACTTGTAACTTAGATTTGCATTTTTTACATAAAATTGCACTTATTAACTAACGATAATGTTTGGGAATCATTGAGGTGAAGATCACCTCCAGAAAAAGCACACAAAGATTGCTATAATAATCTATATCTATCAGTGAATGCCTTTATTTAAACCAAAAAATAAAAACACTTAGGTATACATATAAGAATTGATCTGTGCTAAGTATCTAAAATTTTCATTTAAATTTTACTAAAAGCTCTTTAAATTAAACAAGGTCTATTGAAAACAATCCTTGAAAAACCTAAGTCGCGAAATCAAACCAACCCGTAAGAACTAATAAAAATATAGGTTATTGTTTTTCACAACAACGCTGAATCAAAACAAATTCCTGTATGGAATGATGATAATAATGATACGCACACCGCCATCTACCGCCGAGCGGGAAAAATAAAACTCGCAAGGTCACCGTGTCAACGACCTGACAACTTTTGCCGCTTACTGTTGTCGTAGGTCATAATTTTATGCCTTCTTTTTGTTTATCTTTTTCGTAACTTTATGGCCTCCCGTGCAAAATACATTTTATTTTTTATTCCGCGCAATGTAATCGCAAAGTATAGACGCGATAAAAATAACACTGACATTCAATCAGCGACGAACGGAAAATGCATTTAGGACGTAGGTGTTTTGATCAGTTCATTGGCCTTTTATTTTCTTCTAGTGTTACATTCGAGATTAGGATTGTTTGCATATTTCTAATTGACAATATGAGTTTATTATAAAATATTTTTTACTTTATTTACGTTTACATTATTAAATATAACCCGTATAACGATGATTGATTATTATTAGCACACTTTTATCATATTATTCTGTCCATTTGGTCTCAGTGTATTCAGAAAATATTTTTTGTCAATCATTAATCATAAGAATAATTTTTATTAATAAAAACCTTTGTTTTTGTTACAGTAAGCGAGAGGGCAAAATGTCTACAAAGGGCAAGCGACCAATGCGTGCCCTCACGCCAGGGGATAAAATAGAAGCCATCCAACGTGTCAACGACGGCGAGTCGAAGGCTTCAGTGGCACGAGACATCGGAGTGCCTGAGTCGACATTACGAGGATGGTGCAAGAATGAAGACAAGCTGCGTTATATGACTTCGCGACTGTCATCACCAGACACTGATAAGAGCAACGACGGCGAGCCACCGGACAAGCGCGCGCGGACCGAGTCGCCAGCTGCGCCTCCATCACCAGCCACCGCCGGCCTCGACCTCTCCTCTTCGGTCAACGTGTCCCACAGCGTCCCCCTCCCCACCCCGCCCGCTGACGGTCCTGTCGAGCTGACAACTAAGCGCGCCGAACCCTCTCCCCCACCGCACGCTCCCAGAGAACGCCGACCCGACCCTGGAGCTAGCGTATCCATGAGTGCCATCAGCCCCTTATCTGGACTTGGACATTTGCCAGGCCTGACCCACTCACATTTAGGTCTGAGCTTTAATGAAATCGCTACAAATTTAACTTTACTGGCACAACTCAATCCCGGCCTCTCGGCGTTATCTGCTCAACCGGCTAGCCGCGCCCTACGCTCAGTGCGCTCACCAAAACCGGCTCACAATGGAGCGTTAAATCTTAACGACACTAAACACCGCAGCAAGTCCAGTCATTCTTCGGACCACTATAGGCATAGCTCTAAATCGAACCATCATCATACGCCACAAACCTCAGCTAGTCAACCCGTTGATGACACACTTTGGTACTGGTTAAAAACACAACAAGCTATGCTCGACTTAACTGCGCAGACGACGGCTGCTCATCCACTACAACTAGGGAAACCGAGCGAACCCACGCTACCACCAAAACCAGTAGCACCAGCGCCTCCCATCGGATCTCATCTGGATTATAACAGGAACTCATGGTTGTGGCAGTATTACAAGCAGTTCGGGGGTGCGATGCCTTTACCCGAAGATAAACTCAAATCTGCATCACAAGTGCCAAAAGATAAAACTGCAGAGAATATTCTGTATTCGCAGCTAATAAAAGGTAAATTAGAAGAAGAACACGCCGTTACCACGCCCGCTGTTAACCCACCTTCACCACAAAGACACCATGAGATTCGAGAGCCAGTCAACGAGGAGCCTCGCTTGGCTGAAACCGAAACCGCAACAAGCCCGGAAGCCAGCACGGAGAATAAAGAACCAGCTGCTGAAAAGAATCAAGATTCCGGTAAACATCAGACAAAAGCTCGAACTGTTCTAGATAATCTTTTGTTTAATAACACAAATCAAGCGACAAACGAGGACAATAAAGTGAACGGCTCTATGAACGGAGGATGGGAATCGGGCACCGTAGAGGCGCTCGAACACGGCGAAAAGTTTCTAGCGTGGCTGGAAGCCAGCGGCGACCCGAGCGTGACGCGCATGCACGTGCACCAGCTGCGGGCATTGCTGCACAACCTGCGCACGCGGCGCGCCGCCGCCGTGCCGGCCGTGCCGTCGGCCGTCGCGGAGGGAGCGCGTCGCAAATAAAAGCCCGGTCGGGACCGCACGCTGCGCTCGCTACAGGGAATATTTCAATTATTACTTGTATATAGTCGTACATAGTTACTTCGTCGCCAGTAAGCGTTCACTTGTGATATGTGTAGCCAAATTTGCGTACCTTTTTTCTTTGTTCTAAAAGAAAAGCTATGCATTATATTTCTTTATTTTAAGACTAAAGTATAGATAAGTTAATATTCCGGCGCTATTCTCTTATAAACGCTTCGTGGACTATTATGATAGTTAATCTATTTCCGAGTTTATATCTATTAAATTATAGTAGACAGTAAATAAACATTGATGTTACATATATAGACACATTACTTTTCGACGCACACAATCTGTTACGCGATTAGATTAGGTAGTTCTGGTGTATGTTGCCATTTGACGATTACATTCCTAGGTAAACCCTACCGTTATAGTTGAATCCCTGTGTTCTACCTCAAGTTGAAACTAAGTATACTCAGTCACGGCGTCCTTGGAGCGTTGGTATGTCGTGTGGGTAACCGATGGTCGGCTGGCTGGGTGAAAATACCAAATATTGAATGGATATGAGAGTACTCGATGTGCCAATCGTGCGAGCAACATGTTGTTATGATTTGAATGATTATTGCGTTGAAGCTGCGCGTGTAATTGTTTTGTATTGCTCAGTATTTTATATTGTAGACATTAGCGTGTCTCGACTCGGAATTGTATTATATGTTAAAGTTAACAGTTAAGGACACTGTGATCAAAATTATAAATTATTGAGAGATTATTAATATTATAAGAACATTCCTATGAATAGAGTGTATTATCTTAATGTTAAAGAATTGTCCAAAGTTTAAACGTGGATCGGTACATAGCGTACCTTATAGAACAGTTAAATCTCTATTTCTTTTCTCTAATGTTAGAATAGTTGATTTGCATTTCGTGTTGACGATATTAGCTCACTGAAAATTTTTCGAGAGATGATATTTTGTACAAAATTAAGAAATTTGATTAATAATGCTCCCTATGCAGAGTTTGTGATCTTGAAAATGTTGAAGAAATAAATTAATTGAACCTTATTTTGGTTTTATTTGTCTTCAAAAACATCCCAACAAAAATATTGACTCTAACTTTTAATAATGGTGTTAGATAAACTCTACGTAGCGTAGTTATCCTATCGCCATCGATTGAAAGAATTATTAAATAAAATATCCCTGACTCCGTATTAATTAGATTTAAGTACAATAAATTATTTCTATAAATTATTAATAAAGTTTGCCAAAATAAATATACGAAAAACTTACGTGCAGCATAGGCTTCGTCAAAGGTTCGAAATCAAAGTAATCCGATACAAGCGAAGCCAAACCCTGCCAAGTATTGGTGCCGGTATAACATAACTTCGTTGGCCGTATGGAGGTACACACCATTTTCTGTATAAAATAGGTATAAAATGAAAAAATCAAAAAGTTTAAATCGTACAGACTATGTGCATAGCGCCATCTATGATTGAAACCGAAACTATGAATGAAACTACTTCGCGTAGATAGAGTTCGGAAAGTACCTAAGAAATGTTCAGTGGTTTCCGTCACATGACATAGATGGTACTGTAACTTTTTTTAAGTTTTATTAACACGACTCGAAAAATTTTCATATATTTTGTAACTCTGAGTAGGTTTAAAATCCTTTAATCTGTCTAGCCCCGGAACCACAGACACAATAGAAAATCTATTGTGTCTGTGACCGATCGGGCCCCTTGGGGCTCAATGGGTTAAAAAATCATTAATTTTTAAATTTTTAATACCCGCGTAAAATCAAACATACCTAAGAAAAAATGACTGTGGTACAATCATAATTAATACTGCATAAAGTACAAACTAGTCACTCTTATCACTTTACCTGTAAACCGCATTCATTAGGCGCTTGAAGCAACAACGGCCTTCGAAACTTGTAATGAAATAAAAACTGCCGCCTGAAGTTTTCCGCATACGCTAGAATTAGCCTCTCCTTCGTGCTATTAGTGTAGTAACTCTTTGGGAAACAAGTTCTCGTCTCAAATACAGGTTCAGATATTTCTGGCCAACACAAATTAATTACGCCAAGTTCATAAATTGCATTGTTCAGCGAATCTATCGTCATAGGCTCCAAAATATCTTTCAGGCTGAAAATCTTTGGGGGAACTTCCTCAACTACATTTTCTTCCAAGGGACGATTGAATATTTCACTGGTTGTATTCTCATTTACCTCCAAAACAGTACCCAACGGTTCAGCATCGCTTTTCTTTTCCTTGTCTGAAGTATGAATATCAGATGCGACTTTTACAGTACTCATTTTTTACTATAAACGTTAATATAAGTAACAAATAATTTATGTACAAATAGACTAGAGATTTCATGAATTTCAGCGTTTCAGTTGCCAAGCAACAGCGAAAGTCATGAATTAACTCAATGAAGGTTTTTTTAATGTACATAGCAGCTCTTTTCGTAGCTGTACGTTAGCTCAACTGTGGTTATGGTACGGGAGCTATTAACGTTTTAAAAAAAGTCATTTTAGTATAGTTGGGTTTTTGATAATATTATACTGTTTCTCTTGCTATTTCGGTTAGAGTCCGCGCTGTCTGGCTGGCGGTAGTGGTTGCGTTTATTAGTGCGCACAGGAAAATATCCGTAATTTAAAGTCAATGTTGATGGAATTTCACTTATTTCGATGACATTTTAATGATTTTGAAATAAAAAATTGCGTCTGGCACCTATTTAACAAGGAAAAAACGTCTTGCAATAAAAAAATTATGT
The DNA here is from genome assembly GCF_061535395.1 of Colias eurytheme. Classification (NCBI taxonomy): domain Eukaryota; kingdom Metazoa; phylum Arthropoda; class Insecta; order Lepidoptera; family Pieridae; genus Colias; species Colias eurytheme. The sequence goes on along the minus strand of NC_142997.1, from coordinate 7,685,162 downwards.
CTCATGGATCTATCTAAAGGTAAAAGATTAAAAATTACCCGTTAAAAAATGACTTTAAATTAAGGATATATTCCTGTGCAGATAAGATGCGCACTAATAAACGCAACCACTGCGACCAGCCAGACAGCCCGGACTCTAACCGAAATAGCAAGAGGAACAGTATATCAAAGAACCAACTATACTAAAATGCTGAAAATGCTTAGCAATATGACTGTGAATATAACTTTATTTGTAAAACATCATTTTTATCTTATCATATTCAATTTTGTTTCAGACGCTTTGACGCGAATTACGGTATAGATATTGTTATTATGCTCATTCTGATAATATGATAATATGTTTCCCCCGCGGTTTCACCCGTGAGGCTCCTCTCCCGCTTCCTCGATAAATGGACTATAAAACAGTGTCCTAGTACTCCTAGTCGTGTCCTAGTCTAAGGTCCGAGTTTGGTCCGAGTATTCTAGCCTAGTAAATTTAATTTTTTATACATAGATAATTATTTTATTATACATAGATAAAAAATGATTCAAACTTTTTTTTTTACTTACAATACTGGAATTAGGAATGACATTGACAAGTGGTGGTTGACTTCCAACGTCACTGTCAATGTCTAGTCCATACTGCAGTTTTGGCTAAACATAATCATTTCTCATTTTATCTTTAATACCTACTTTATTGTAAAGCAAAGGTCAAAAAATCAACAAAGCACTGTGTTTTCTTTGTTTAATTATTAATTTAATTTGTGAATTACTTGTAAAAAAATAATCTACATTAAGAAGTCATAAAACCTATCGACGCACCAATATAAATAACAGTGTAAATAATAGACCGTGAAATTAATTATATTCATGTTTTCTGTGTAAATGCTTATCAGTTTAGAATAATAAGTGTGCTTATTCCTTTCAAGAAAGTGTAAAGCCAAGGGCACGTCGCAATGGGTAATAAATCATCGCTATTGTTAAGGGAAGAAGAAATAGCCCAGATACAAGAAGAAACTGGATGTAAGTTTTACTTATTTTTCATTTATATGCTTTTAAGTATTTTAATAAATAATATTCGTTAATGTTTCAATATTTTCAGTTACTCCAAACCAAATTGAGCGTCTCTATTCTCGTTTTACGTCTTTGGACAAGAATGACTGCGGAACACTTTCCCGAGAGGATTTCCTGCGAATTCCTGAATTAGCCATAAACCCTCTGAGTGAGAGGATTGTCTCCGCCTTCTTTGCAGAGAGCCATGATGATAGAGTCAACTTCTTACAGTTTATGCGAGTGCTCGCTCACTTCAGGCCTATCAGGAAGAATAGAGAGAATAAACTGAATAGCCGAGAGGAAAAATTGAGGTGTAAGTTAATGTAAACATTAAAAACAATTATTACTCAAAAAAAAATTAAAATAAAACAAAAAATTATTATCTGAGTTGGTAATAATTATCTTGAGTGTTATCTTAATTACATTTCTTGAAAAATAAAGGCGAAAAAAGGTCATTAGAAATTTTCTAGCATTTGACCCGCAGGCATACAAATTTTGAACATGGTGTACATTTAACTATCTTTTTTGTGAAGAATGGGAAACATAAATGAGAGCTTTAAAATATATTTGGAAAGTATTGTATGATTTAACTTAGGTTGAATTCTTAAGAGGTTTAGTAAACTATATCAAAGAACAGTTAATAGTACTATATATACAGTAATACCCTGAACCTACGCAATAGTCTGGGCTGTTTTCTTATTAGAATTGATCAACTTTAATATTGGTGGGTATTATCTTTGGCAATTCACAAATTTTTATTTGCCATTCATTTTCTTTGATCAAATGAAGATTTCCTTCCAAATATATTACTTTTCACATCTAATGGGTAGCGTAAGTCGTGGTATATTCCAATTTAGGTATAGTGTTAAATGTTTCACCAATTAACATTTAATTTATTGTTCTTTGTATTTGATGTCATTCATTTTCATTTAATCTATGTAATTGATGTTTACAGTTGCATTCTCAATGTATGACCTGGACAATGATGGTATGGTCTCAAGGGATGAACTATTGGCTATCCTGCACATGATGGTTGGAGTCAACATTAGGTAAGGCTGTATGAACTTTGATATTATTGAATTTTGATTAACTTCCATTAAAGGTCCATACTAAGCGTAACTATGCGGCAGCTTAGCGACGCGACACAGCTTAATATCCTTTATATGAAATTGTATGACAGGCGCACTACTCGCCACAGCCAAATCTGTAAATATGTCGCGCCGTGACGCGCCGCGCCGCATAGTTATGTCTAGGGCGGACTTTAATACAGAAAGAATATAATTTTTTCTTTGAAAATATAATTTTAAAGATTTAGATAAAAAGATTAAAGTCCTAGATTAAAATGCTAAAGTATTATGTGATAGCAATAAAGACATTACTTGAAATTTTTACAGGTTTTTGTAGTAGTTTTACATGTAACCAATTTTTTCAGAAATAAACCTAATTATACAAGATTATTGGTTCATTATATTAATTAGTGTAGAGTTGAATCAAAAGTAAAAAAAAAATATAATAAATGTAGAGTCAAAAATAAAAAGCAGATATTTTTACTTAACACTTTTTTTATCATTGTAAGAACAAAAAGTGTGCTGATGATGTTGACTTTAATAATTTGTATATATTTCAAACATTTCAGTGAAGAGCAGCTATCAAGTATAGCAGAGAGAACGATACTGGAAGCAGACACCAACAATGACCAGATGATTTCCTTCGAAGAATTCTCTCGAGCCCTCGAAAGGACTGACGTTGAGCAGAAGATGTCCATCCGTTTCCTGAATTGACCACTAACCCTATGAACTGTGCACATTAAATACCTACTAACTGTAGTGTTCGTGGTTTTTATTCTTAAGCTCTTCAGGGGCACTATGGGGTTTAGTATTATTAGAGAAATTGTTCTAGCTGCGGCAATTTAGATTTGTTGTTAAAATATTTGAAACATTGTATTCGATTGTATCTTGATAAACAGCCATAAAAATGGTGTTTGTAATTTTTTTAGCAAGAAATCGACGTAGTATTTTTTATAGCTGATAAAAGATAGCTAATAATTTGTTCCAAAATAACAGTTCCTGAGTGACGAGTTGTATGTGTCCAAATTTTTGTTGTAAGTGAGAGCGAAGCTTCAAAATTTAGATACCGGTAAACAAATAAATGTTATTTGCATAATATAGTAATTAGTATGCTTTAGTCTCACTCTTTGTATTAAATTCATACATGTTATTTAAAAGGTGATATCTATTTAGCGCATAAATAGCCTTATATTTAAATTTGTGATTATATAGCATACAAATCTATTATAATTTATAATTGCTTTTGCTGGGATATTTGCTCTCTCAGATATGTTACTAATCCATGAATTCTCAAATATTACTTAAATTTTACTAAGTATAAAGATAAGTTATTTGAGTAATCTTTGAGAAAATCAGTCAAAAGATGTAAATGTTGTGACCAAATTAAAAATTTTAATATATATCTAACTTAGCGTAATATATTTTGTTTAAAATATACTTCTTTTTATTTATTACGTACCCAATAACAATTTAACTTATATTAAAAAATAAAAGGCAATTTAACATCAAAATTTTCATCGTTGGAGACATTGTTTTCGTCTCGAATCTCACCTCATGATCCAATGATTTCTAGTCTTTAAAAAATTATATTTATAAAGCATTTGAATGCCATAATATCAAATTCAACAAAACGCCGCGTTCCATCGTTACAATATTATAAATTATAATCATTGAAAGAGAGGGCTTTCAGTTTATGCGTTTCGTGTCGGATGGCTGCGTTGCCGAAGCGGTGCGTTAAAGGGGTGACAGACGTACGAGTAAGTACGCGAACTTGTGGCTCGACGACCTTTTTCGCTCGTGTGTCACCCCAAGTACGCGTACTTAAAAACCGTCGAGTAAGTTCGTTGACGATCCAACATGTTTGAAATTTTACTCGTAACTACGGCGCACGGACGATCCTTTTTTTCCTGTTGCGAGCGTTTTGTATAAAAAAAGAGTATCGTCCCTCCGTCGTACGTCTGTCGCACCGCTTCGGCACCTCAGCCGTCCGACACGAAACGCTTAATTGAAAGCGCCCATAGCATAATGTTTCATATTGATTGAGAAAGTTGTTAATTATCTCAATAGATGGCGCGTGGTGTACCTTAGGGCTTAGACACATGAGCTGAAAGAATAGAATAAATTCGACTGCTCTAGCGGGATCTCGTGATCGATTTTCGATTTTAAAAATTTATATTTATGAAACATTTGAATGTCATAATGCCAAAATATCATTGTAACTAGAAGCACGCCTCGGCTTCGCCCTTGATAGGTACATAACCTCCTGAATGCTAGAAGTTGTAAATGTACCATTGGGTTGTTTACATAAGTGAAGTTTTGAAATTAGCCCATTAGTTTCAACAATAAAACAAACTCTTCATCTTTATATATGTAGTTAGTACAAATTTATCTAAGTAATTTGTCTCTATCAAGCAGCTGCTTGATTGAATAGCAAAACATAATTTAAGCAGTTAGTCAACAAAAAGGCTAGGCTAATGGTCGATCACGCGACACAACGGGTTCCGTATATATTTTTCTACGATGTTTGTGTGAACACTGCTTGGGATATAATCAATGATATTATTTATACAAACAAGAGGGATATAGTATTCTGAACTGCATAGTATAGAACATAAGTCTAAAAAATAAAAAACAACACTCCATTCAATAAACATTTATTCATTATAATTACAAAGAATACAAAGTTGTAACTATTAAGATAAAAGATGATATCAGCTAAAAAGAACCCAGAAGTTGCTATCGCAAGAAAGATTTAAAATGTACGATAAAAGACGAAGCAATGAATCTAATACATAAATTCGATACTGATGTTCTATATTAAAGCATATTATTTCGCTATAGTATATCCAATTTATATTTTCTATATTTTAAAATACAATTATAAAAAGAGACAAAAACTACGAAGAATCGGTTACAACAAATTTATAGCGATTATTTTAAAAAATACACATAATTTACACTTAAATCTAATCGCAAATACGTCTCATAGTCACTTATATACAATGCATAACATTGAATTGTGTAAAATATTAAATTTTATTGGAAATTTCATACTAATACCTACCTGATGCGAAGTCATTAGAAAAAACGGTAATCTACCAATACCTTATAAATGAGATGTCTATGTAAATAATTTGTAATTTCTATGAATTTCTTTATTTTTTTTTTATTTAGCATACTTAACAGTTGCTTGTATAGCCCTACTACCTATTATATAACCAGTCCTTTATAAATTGACCAGTTGGAGGTTTTTGTTAGGCTGTCGAGGAAACTGCTAGCTTTTTCAAATGCTCCATAAAGACTTGTAGAGAAACATCGTCCGTGAGCACGGGGGCGCCACCGTCCTATTTAAAAATAAATATTATTATTTATTTCATATAATATTTTGATATACAAAAGATTAAAATCACTGGTAGATTTTAAATGTATGATGATTTTATCTCATTTACGTATTGAATCGTTTTTATACTTAAAGATGTACATTATTTATTATTTTAAAAATAACTTGTATCTTAAGGTGTGTCGAGGCATCTATAAAAAAACGAGGCATACCAAACACTAGACTTTTTATGAAAAAAAGGGTTAGAATTTCATATTTACGACTTTAATAATAAACAGAGTAGTCGTAAATAAATACGATTTTATAGCTTCATAAAATATAAATTACTCGAACAAAATAAACCGATATAAAAATCCACGTTTTACCAGTGATTTATAGTTTTTTGTATATCAATGTAGGAAATTTGTTAATTTTATAAGCATTAATATAGCCTTATAACCCAGTTCTAAGAATACCTATTTAACTTATGAAATTATATCTATTAAAATATGTTATTGTCCTGAAATCCTTAAAATATATAAACTAAAAAATAGTAATAATTATGACAATAAAATAATATTATCAGTGTGAGTGTAAACTAATAAGATAAATACATATCAATAGATAAATTATTTATAATATTTTACATATTTAGATTATTTTTAGAGTCTTTTACAATTAATTTCGCCCTTGAAATAAAATATACTAGTCAGAATCCTACCTCACCAATTATATTAAAACTAAGGGCTCCTTAAAAATGTATACACATTTATAATAATAAAATCTCCTCTATATTCATCATCACATGCTGTCCTTTCATAAACTTAAAAATAATTGTTAATGTCTAACAAGCAACGAACAAACATAAATATAAAAACACACACATAATACTGCATATAAAAATAAGCATAATCTCCATGCCAAACAAAAATATTATTAGTTTCCCAAGCATTTTAATAAAAAAGTAAAAAAAAAACTCTACCGCAGATGGTACTGGCATCGCCTGGTTTTCGTCGAAACAATGATGAAAAAAAAAACAAAAACGTCAATTCAAACCATGCGTAACGCAAAATCAGTCATGCAAATAAATTTTGTTAAATTAATAGTTTTAAAATAATAATTAAACATTCACAGCCACTGAAGTGATTTATTAATTTAAGTATTATTATTTTTTATGAAATAAAGTTTTAAAAAGAAAATATGCAAAAACATTAATTATATGATAACACTGCAAATTAATAAAATAATTGAAAATGTAACTCACCCCTCCATATGCATACATGTTGTTGTGTGTCTGCGATGGGTTCACTTTGGACAAAAGGAATCGTGCCTGGAATGAAAAAAAAATAAATTTAAATTCATATGTTTTCAAAATGAACAGAACTGCAGTAAAATTCGTTAACATCATAAAATATATATCTAAGAAAAAAAAAGTAAATGCGCGCCAAAAGCTTATTTTTAACCAATTTAAATACAACTCACAGAACTTTCTTGTCTATACTCTATAATCTATGCAACCGAACCAACGACAATCGAATTTTGAAATAAGGTGAAATTTTCCTCAATAGTCATGAAGATTGGATTGTTTTCGCGCCTATGTTTTGAAAATCGAACGCGACGTCGATAACAATAATGTTGTGGCGGATTATATTCAGTGTGGTCGTTATTTCATGTACGTTATCACGAATACACGCGCACGGTCAGCGCTTAGACCGCATAAAAGGTTCCTTTAACTAATATAATATACTAGCTGTTCGCCCCTGCCCCACGCAGGTCGTTTTTTTTTATTCCAAAATTTTATCAGTTATTATCCTAAACACAGTGCAGACGAATATCATTAAAATCCGTTAAGCCGATATTAAGTTAAGTGGTGTAACTAACATGGTTAAACAACGTTAAATAAAAGCGCCAAATATCTCGACTGGGAAAGAGCACAATAGAAGGATTCAAATAGAAAGTTTCAAATATTGTGGTATTTTCAGATTTAATGTGTGCATTGTTCTTGAGCGGTGTGCAAAAGGAAGATTTAGACGTCAGCATGCTAATAAAACTGCAGCGATACAATGTTAATATAGACGAAATTAACAATTCGTGAGTAATAGAAGAGAATTAATAGAACTTTTAATTACTATTTAATTTAAACATTAAAATTTATATTTAAAGGCAAATGAGGGAAAAGTGTGTCACGCATAATGTATCCAAAAGCAAAACGAGCATTATTGAGAAAAGCGAAACGCCAAGACCACCATTCAATAAAACTAGACTACAAGGTACGTATACTATTATCTGGTAGAATTAAATAGAAAATATGACGTAAAAACATTGATAAGGTCTTTTCCCCTTTTAGTTGAAAATACAAAAGCCGTAGAACAAATTAAAGAAACTTCCGATGAAAAATATTTACCAAATAAGGATACAATTTTGCCTTGGCCGTATGAAAGGAACAAAACTAAGAAACCAATCATTGAAACAAAACCCACAAATACCATAGAGTATATAAGAGGCCAACCCGACATAGCAAGTGTCATGAAATTTTGGGAAAATTACGCGGCATCTAGCAGTAATAAGCCTAAACACAGCTCGATCGAAGTACACCAAATAAATAGTCGACGAACTACGGAAAGTACTATGAATATTGAAACTGACTCAAAAAAATCAGATGTTATTGAAAAATTGATAGAGCAATTAAACAATTTAAACAAAAAAGATAAATCACTAGTTCCCATCGAAGTTACTCCGGAAATTATTACTAAATCCCCTAACATAAACGCTGAAGATTTTAAAATAAGTAATAATCAACAGATTCAACAAATAAACTATCCACTCATGACCAGTGATCATATACAAAACGACAACATTATAAATAAAAACAAAGACAATATCAAAACAGAGCAGAATCAACCCGAGCAAAACTTTAGTGATATTTTTAATGCCATTAAACAATATTCAGATATGAAAAAATACGAAGAAATATCTAGAACACCGAAATACAAACCTGCTAATAATCCAATACCAATACAGCCTACACTAAAAGAAAATCGCAAAGACCAAAATGTGAAAGATAAAAGAGGCAATAATCAAGAAGTGCCTGAAGATGTAGTCCTAAAAATAGCTCAAACTGTAAAAGACTTAGTATTACGAGAACTACGTAAAGAATTTCAAACAACAACAAGTACAACACAAAAACGTAAGTCCTACTAATATTATAAATGCGAAAGGTTGTGAGGATGGATGTATGTGTATGTATAAGTATGTATATTTGTAACTCTTTCACGCTAATACTGCTGAACCGATAACACTTAAATTTAGCACACATATAGAGGGTAACTTGAATTAACACATAGGATAGGTTTTATCCCGGAACGGGAACTATGCGGGTTTTTCTTTGAAAACGCAGGCGAAGCCGTGGGCGGAAAACTAGTATTCCTTATAAAATTTACATTAAACAATATTTAGTTAGAGTTATGTAACTAAAAATTACAATCATTTCAGCTGAAATCCTATCTATATCACGCATGGAAACATATGCAAATGAAGAAAATGTAATGGAGAAATTCATTCAAATGTTCCAAAGCATGACGTCACAACAAAAACCTTCGAATCCTTTGAGTAGCGATAACAAAAACTCAGAAGTCAGAATCATAAAAAATACTCGTGTTCTTTTAAACCCTGACGTCATTAACACACCAAAGCCTTACGATCTACAACCGCAAATCCATAAACATAAAACCGAAAAGAAACCCATACCAGACGCCATAACATTCCAAACAAATTCTTTAGAAATACCTCCCCTTGGAATACCGATAACCCATCGCCAATATCCTATAAATCAGAACATAATTGTAACAACAATAGCTCCATTTAAACCCTTACAATATGACAATGGTCATATATACAGTGATGGTGCTTCAGTCAAAGTGTATCCGAAAGAAATAATACAAAGTCCATTGAGCGCTAAATTTGTAAAACGCTCCGACGATTGTCCGTTACACCATAATTGCAACCACAAGAATGAAGACATCATAAGGTTCAGACTGGAAGGACACAAGGGAAGCGCCAAATACGACACGGATTATTATGAGAAAATAAATTTGGGAAAACCAGTAGTAAAGAAAGATCAAATAAGTGCAGTATTATTGCCAAAATTCCACGAAAAGTTGGAGAAACCAGATGGTCTTGAGACATTTAGTGACGACGATTGCTGTAACAGTAAATATGGGATGATACCACAAATGGTTGACTGTTGCAACCAGAAAATCGCGTCGAGACAACAGATGTCGATCGCTAATATGAAGAGGGGTTCTTATGACGATACGCATTTTAGGAACTTTTTGAAGACACAACAGAAGGTCACGGATATGCTTGAGAAAATTCTGGCATCCCGAACCAAGCCTGAACTACCGCGCAGTGTGGAAACGACATAATTTAAAAATTTAAATGTATTAAATAAATAATAAATATCTCTGTAACTAGTTTTGTTTTATTTTTTATCACCGACACGTGAAATATAATTACATCGAGACGTCAAATACCATATTTAACAAAAATAGTTATATATTATATGTTGATTATTCAATAGGGGAAAGTCTGTTTTTATCCTACCTATCTATATGACATTTACACACACATTAAAAACCAACTAGAACGCAGTATCTCCTGCGCGAAACTCTCGTACTCCGCATGTCATGTATACGGTACATGTGCTATAAGTCTGTGTACACACCTGCGAGCCACCATGCTCGGTGTCGATGTAGCGCGGCACGGGGAAGCGCGTCTGCAGTATCTCCTGCGCGTCGTCGACCGGAGCCCGTAACAGTTGCGCGAAGCTCTCGTACTCGGGCATGTCTTGGTAGCGGAGCGCGCGCCATTGCGCTATCGTCTGGAAGTAGTGTGGACACAGCATTAAGATTATTTTACACATAGTATGAAAAATAATAAGTTCAAAATTAATGAAGTAATTAATAAAAAATAAAACTGGCACAATTTTTCTTATGATTTTGTAAAATTTTCTACTTACTTAATATCTATTACATATCATGAAATTAGTAGATTTCGTTATTTCCTTTTTTCATTATGTATATTAAAAGTATTTAAAAGTCTGTAATAATAAATTGAAACGTTTTTGGAGTAAATCTAAATATTTCTCACAATCACAATTTTAACCATAACCAAAAACAAGATCCTTATTTCCAACCCTCCAAACAAACCTCTCCATGATAAATAAGTATTTGGAAGAACGTGTCCATGAGTAGAATGCGGTCCGGTTGTATGGAGGAGGTATCCAATAGTACTGGCTCTGGGGGTCCTCCAAAACTGTATGAGTAGAGGATCGGCTGGATCATAATGAGGGACTGAGTGAGGTCCTCACGCATTAGCATGTGCCTGTAACAACGAATTAGTTTAGTAAAATATTTTGTAGAAAAAATAAATGACTACATATTATGTTGAGTTCATAATTTCATCCTAGGCTTTATACAAATAAAATTTTGTGTGGTTTTATGAAACCACGGTAAAAGTGAAACTTAGGCACAAAATTATCGTATTTGTACGATAATCATCGTACGGTTCCGAACACTGCTTTATACCTACTCGGCAGCCGACCGTCACGCGACTTGCGCTACACAGACCAAAAAGTTTAAGACGATTTAATAAAAGTTTCACTTTAAAAAAAAACTTTTGCCTTATAATTTAATTTTACAATACCTATATTCAATCTCACCTATAGAAAGTAGTCTCATCTGGCGAGTTATTGAACACTTGCAGGAACTGCGACCTCCGCAGATGGTACATGAACTGCGGGTATAAACTGAAATTCTCCGACAGACGGAAGCTGTTCGGATCGTCCTTGCCGTACTCGCCGAACTTTTGACACTGCAAATTTAGATTTTTGTTAGATAATGATATAAAATATGAATGAGATTTGTGTAACACAATATTTATTAAAAACTATCGTTTTAATTGACAATATTAATAACTCAGGCCCCTCAATCACAGACACAATAGAAAATCTATTGTGTCGTGGACTCAAGTCAGGGCTCAATGGGTTAATGTTTCTATAAAATCCAGGTGTATTTTAAAATGATGTCGGAAAGTTGTTTATATGCTATGAATGATGTCGGGAAGTTGTTTATATGCTATGAATGATGTCGGGAAGTTGTTTATATGCTATGAATGATGTCGGGAAGTTGTTTATATGCTATGAATGATGTCGGGAAGTTGTTTATATGCTATGAATGATGTCGGAAAGTTGTTTATATGCTATGAATGATGTCGGGAAGTTGTTTATATGCTATGAATGATGTCGGGAAGTTGTTTATATGCTATGAATGATGTCGGAAAGTTGTTTATATGCTATGAATGATGTCGGGAAGTTGTTTATATGCTATGAATGATGTCGGGAAGTTGTTTATATGCTATGAATGATGTCGGAAAGTTGTTTATATGCTATGAATGATGTCGGGAAGTTGTTTATATGCTATGAATGATGTCGGGAAGTTGTTTATATGCTATGAATGATGTCGGGAAGTTGTTTATATGCTATGAATGATGTCGGAAAGTTGTTTATATGCTATGAATGATGTCGGGAAGTTGTTTATATGCTATGAATGATGTCGGGAAGTTGTTTATATGCTATGAATGATGTCGGGAAGTTGTTTATATGCTATGAATGATGTCGGGAAGTTGTTTATATGCTATGAAAGATGTCGGGAAGTTGTTTATATGCTATGAATGATGTCGGAAAGTTGTTTATATGCTATGAATGATGTCGGGAAGTTGTTTATATGCTATGAATGATGTCGGGAAGTTGTTTATATGCTATGAATGATGTCGGAAAGTTGTTTATATGCTATGAATGATGTCGGGAAGTTGTTTATATGCTATGAATGATGTCGGGAAGTTGTTTATATGCTATGAATGATGTCGGGAAGTTGTTTATATGCTATGAATGATGTCGGGAAGTTGTTTATATGCTATGAATGATGTCAGAAAGTTGTTTATATGCTATGAATGATGTCAGAAAGTTGTTTATATGCTATGAATGATGTCGGGAAGTTGTTTATATGCTATGAATGATGTCGGGAAGTTGTTTATATGCTATGAATGATGTCGGAAAGTTGTTTATATGCTATGAATGATGTCGGGAAGTTGTTTATATGCTATGAATGATGTCGGGAAGTTGTTTATATGCTATGAATGATGTCGGAAAGTTGTTTATATGCTATGAATGATGTCGGGAAGTTGTTTATATGCTATGAATGATGTCGGAAAGTTGTTTATATGCTATGAATGATGTCGGGAAGTTGTTTATATGCTATGAATGATGTCGGGAAGTTGTTTATATGCTATGAATGATGTCGGGAAGTTGTTTATATGCTATGAATGATGTCGGAAAGTTGTTTATATGCTATGAATGATGTCGGGAAGTTGTTTATATGCTATGAATGATGTCGGGAAGTTGTTTATATGCTATGAATGATGTCGGGAAGTTGTTTATATGCTATGAATGATGTCGGGAAGTTGTTTATATGCTATGAATGATGTCGGAAAGTTGTTTATATGCTATGAATGATGTCGGGAAGTTGTTTATATGCTATGAATGATGTCGGAAAGTTGTTTATATGCTATGAATGATGTCGGGAAGTTGTTTATATGCTATGAATGATGTCGGGAAGTTGTTTATATGCTATGAATGATGTCGGGAAGTTGTTTATATGCTATGAATGATGTCGGAAAGTTGTTTATATGCTATGAATGATGTCGGGAAGTTGTTTATATGCTATGAATGATGTCGGGAAGTTGTTTATATACTATGAATGATGTCGGAAAGTTGTTTATATGCTATGAATGATGTCGGGAAGTTGTTTATATGCTATGAATGATGTCGGGAAGTTGTTTATATGCTATGAATGATGTCGGGAAGTTGTTTATATGCTATGAATGATGTCGGGAAGTTGTTTATATGCTATGAATGATGTCAGAAAGTTGTTTATATGCTATGAATGATGTCAGAAAGTTGTTTATATGCTATGAATGATGTCGGGAAGTTGTTTATATGCTATGAATGATGTCGGGAAGTTGTTTATATGCTATGAATGATGTCGGGAAGTTGTTTATATGCTATGAATGATGTCGGGAAGTTGTTTATATGCTATGAATGATGTCGGGAAGTTGTTTATATGCTATGAATGATGTCGGGAAGTTGTTTATATGCTATGAATGATGTCGGGAAGTTGTTTATATGCTATGAATGATGTCGGGAAGTTGTTTATATGCTATGAATGATGTCAGAAAGTTGTTTATATGCTATGAATGATGTCAGAAAGTTGTTTATATGCTATGAATGATGTCGGAAAGTTGTTTATATGCTATGAATGATGTCAGAAAGTTGTTTATATGCTATGAATGATGTCGGGAAGTTGTTTATATGCTATGAATGATGTCAGAAAGTTGTTTATATGCTATGAATGATGTCAGAAAGTTGTTTATATGCTATGAATGATGTCGGGAAGTTGTTTATATGCTATGAATGATGTCGGGAAGTTGTTTATATGCTATGAATGATGTCGGGAAGTTGTTTATATGCTATGAATGATGTCGGGAAGTTGTTTATATGCTATGAATGATGTCGGGAAGTTGTTTATATGCTATGAATGATGTCGGAAAGTTGTTTATATGCTATGAATGATGTCGGGAAGTTGTTTATATGCTATGAATGATGTCGGGAAGTTGTTTATATGCTATGAATGATGTCGGAAAGTTGTTTATATGCTATGAATGATGTCGGGAAGTTGTTTATATGCTATGAATGATGTCGGGAAGTTGTTTATATGCTATGAATGATGTCGGAAAGTTGTTTATATGCTATGAATGATGTCGGGAAGTTGTTTATATGCTATGAATGATGTCGGGAAGTTGTTTATATGCTATGAATGATGTCGGAAAGTTGTTTATATGCTATGAATGATGTCGGGAAGTTGTTTATATGCTATGAATGATGTCGGGAAGTTGTTTATATGCTATGAATGATGTCGGGAAGTTGTTTATATGCTATGAATGATGTCGGGAAGTTGTTTATATGCTATGAATGATGTCGGGAAGTTGTTTATATGCTATGAATGATGTCGGAAAGTTGTTTATATGCTATGAATGATGTCGGGAAGTTGTTTATATGCTATGAATGATGTCGGGAAGTTGTTTATATGCTATGAATGATGTCGGGAAGTTGTTTATATGCTATGAATGATGTCGGGAAGTTGTTTATATGCTATGAATGATGTCGGGAAGTTGTTTATATGCTATGAATGATGTCGGAAAGTTGTTTATATGCTATGAATGATGTCGGGAAGTTGTTTATATGCTATGAATGATGTCGGGAAGTTGTTTATATGCTATGAATGATGTCGGGAAGTTGTTTATATGCTATGAATGATGTCGGGAAGTTGTTTATATGCTATGAATGATGTCGGGAAGTTGTTTATATGCTATGAATGATGTCGGGAAGTTGTTTATATGCTATGAATGATGTCGGGAAGTTGTTTATATGCTATGAATGATGTCAGAAAGTTGTTTATATGCTATGAATGATGTCAGAAAGTTGTTTATATGCTATGAATGATGTCGGAAAGTTGTTTATATGCTATGAATGATGTCGGAAAGTTGTTTATATGCTATGAATGATGTCGGGAAGTTGTTTATATGCTATGAATGATGTCGGGAAGTTGTTTATATACTATGAATGATGTCGGAAAGTTGTTTATATGCTATGAATGATGTCGGGAAGTTGTTTATATGCTATGAATGATGTCGGGAAGTTGTTTATATGCTATGAATGATGTCGGGAAGTTGTTTATATGCTATGAATGATGTCGGGAAGTTGTTTATATGCTATGAATGATGTCAGAAAGTTGTTTATATGCTATGAATGATGTCAGAAAGTTGTTTATATGCTATGAATGATGTCGGGAAGTTGTTTATATGCTATGAATGATGTCGGGAAGTTGTTTATATGCTATGAATGATGTCGGGAAGTTGTTTATATGCTATGAATGATGTCGGGAAGTTGTTTATATGCTATGAATGATGTCGGGAAGTTGTTTATATGCTATGAATGATGTCGGGAAGTTGTTTATATGCTATGAATGATGTCGGGAAGTTGTTTATATGCTATGAATGATGTCGGGAAGTTGTTTATATGCTATGAATGATGTCAGAAAGTTGTTTATATGCTATGAATGATGTCAGAAAGTTGTTTATATGCTATGAATGATGTCGGAAAGTTGTTTATATGCTATGAATGATGTCAGAAAGTTGTTTATATGCTATGAATGATGTCGGGAAGTTGTTTATATGCTATGAATGATGTCAGAAAGTTGTTTATATGCTATGAATGATGTCAGAAAGTTGTTTATATGCTATGAATGATGTCGGGAAGTTGTTTATATGCTATGAATGATGTCGGGAAGTTGTTTATATGCTATGAATGATGTCGGGAAGTTGTTTATATGCTATGAATGATGTCGGGAAGTTGTTTATATGCTATGAATGATGTCGGGAAGTTGTTTATATGCTATGAATGATGTCGGGAAGTTGTTTATATGCTATGAATGATGTCAGAAAGTTGTTTATATGCTATGAATGATGTCAGAAAGTTGTTTATATGCTATGAATGATGTCGGGAAGTTGTTTATATGCTATGAATGATGTCGGGAAGTTGTTTATATGCTATGAATGATGTCGGAAAGTTGTTTATATGCTATGAATGATGTCGGGAAGTTGTTTATATGCTATGAATGATGTCGGGAAGTTGTTTATATATGCTATGAATGATGATTAAGATAATATGAACTGTATCTCACCAATCGGATGAGCATTCTGTCGAGCCAGCGCAGCACATCAGGCCCGTCCTCGTGGTCAGCGCGGTATACCACGAGGCGCGCCATTACTACGGCCGCGGCTTCTTGGTCGAAACCTGCTGCTATGTGGGGTAGGTTCACTGCAGGGTCTGCCCAGCTGTGGATGAATTTTGATTAATATCTAAGAAACACTTTAAAATTCTCATTACACAGATTTATCATTTACCACAGTTTCAGAAAACAGTTTCCACAGGGACAAGTCGGCAAGTCGACATTCAAACAATTAGAGATACAATAGCCCAGTTCGAACATCGTTATAAGGAATATTCATTCAAATTAAAACCTTATTACGTGACAGCAAGTTTCGAAATCGCTCACTATGAAACTCTACCTAATATGCGCGCAGGCATAGTTTGGCTTTGGAAAATTTATACCCATCAAGACAGAAGAGAGTACAGTATAATTAAATAAAATGAAACTTATTATACAACGTAGAAAAATATTTACAACAGCTCGTACTAACATTTTCGTTAAAATCTTATCCCATTTATGTATAACATATTTTACGATTTCTTTATAATAATCAAATGTTCTGTACGTAATTTTTATGTAATCTAAACAAATGTGTGTTTAAAATCAGAGAAAAAGAATTTTCTCTATATTATGGCATCTCTACATACTTGCGTGCAATAGTAGTGACTCGGATGCGTCTTTGTCCACTGGAGTGCTGGTAGTTAGTGATGAACTGTACGCAGCCACGCCCACCTTGAGGTACCGGAGCAGCATGCTGGTTTACCACCTGTAGAATAGTATCAAAATCGGTATAATGGCTAATAATATGGTAAATAGATTTAAATAAAGATATGGGTAAGTTAAAATAACAATAAATTTTCAAACAATCTCTTATTTTAATAAAAATTATGTAGTGTTAGATTTCATAATAACAGAACAGATAAAATGAAAATGTAAGATATATATTGTTTTGTTTGCTAGGTGAGCAATTTTTTTTATTATACTGATTTCAAGGTAATCCAGAAAACTGAAATATACATTATTTATAAAACAAACTCCCTTTCTCTGCCCCTATGTCCATAAGCATGCTTAAACCTTTAAAACTACGCAACAGATTTTGATGCGGTTTTTTTTATACATAGATATAGGTATTTTCGAGGAATGTTTTAGTATATCACTTATTAGGTTTAGATATGGCGGGCGAAGCAGTAGGCGGTTCGCTAGTTAATTATCAATTTGAATATTGACTGAAATATAACGTAATGAAAAAATAAAAAACATCAGAATACAATGAAATTACCTCAAAGAAGATAGCCATGGTAGTACTAGGTGTGAACGTGCACATCTTCCACTGACAGGTGTTGCCCATGCCCACCTCCTGGTCGGAGACACAGGGGCCTTTCACATTCAGCGAGACGCAGGAACCAATCGCTCCGGAAACTATAAATATTGCGTCATTATAATTAGGAGAGTACTTATAAAAAATATTAAAATGGTTTATATTAATCTATATTTTCTGATGATTGCAAAGTATGTCTAAGAGAAGTTTATTCAAGAAGTGAAATAATGCTCATTTGTAAGTACATACATAAGAAAATATTGAGAAAGAAATAAGTACACATATATTGTGTATTACTTATAAATGCAGTTTTGTAAGTTAAGAATGTTTGTTTTAATGATTTATTGTTGATATGAAAAGAAATGTTATAGAAAATGAAGTGAAAGCATAGAACTTTTAGATTTGTTATTATAGTCTGTCCACTATAAGAATTGCTTTTTGACAGCTCGACGGGTGATACCAGAAGTGATGTCTAAAAGATTATCGATTGTGATACCATTTCAATTATAAATTCAAAATATTATCAAAAATCGAATTAGGTACGTAAATAAATGTACTAAAAAGATATGTGATAATAAGACCACATATCTATGCATTTTATGTTAAAACTAAACTAAACTAAAATTTTATTATTTATTGGTTTCTATCTTACAATTTGGTTGTCTTTATGTTTAAATGATATAACTTATTAGAAGAGTTTTTCTGTATCGGATATATTTTAAAGAGTATTTCTATCGATTATTATAATCTATCGACCCATCATTGAATAGTTCTGTGTAGACATCACTAAGTGGGCGGGGCCGGTCCATGAAGTACAATACCTAATTATTTGTATGACATTTTAACACAGACAATACAATCCTTCATAGGCGTGGAGCTGTCAAAAATCAAATAATATAATGGACAGAGTATAAGTTGTACAAAAATGTAACATATTACTGCAAATAAAATAGGAAACAATTAATCGAATAAGAAAATAATATAATTTTTATTATTAAATATACATCAATTGTACATGAATCTTATAGAAGTAACTTACTCTTTAGTTCCCTACTGCATTTAACTTCCATAGTTCCATTGAAAGCCATTTTATAATCTCCCTTCTGATCCTTAGCAAACACTCGTTGGAATGTTTGCTTGAATAGAGATGAATTGAACGAGTCACCCATTACCATATGACCCCTGAAATTAAATAATATAAATTAATTGTTATTCTATTTAGTTTTTTTAGACACAATTTACATATAGATAATGAAGAATGTTACTAGGTATGCCAAATCCCTTGAAATTGTGTCTCAGTAAAGCCTGTATGTATACAAATACACTAGTTTTTGTCGTAGTCAAAAATACCAAGTAGTTTTGATTTTATACGCATTCAAAGTTTCGAAAAATATCGAGTCCCGCTAACGGGCTGGCCACGGACACCGGCGGCGCGACCGACGGCGCGACGGGCGGCGCGGCAAGTCGCGCGGCGCGGTAAGCATGCCACGGGCAGTTGCGTTCGCCGCCGCGACCAGTGTAGACGAGGAGACGAGATAGCTTTATCAAAGTTAGCTCGACGTTGTTTGGAGAGTAGCAGCTTTTTTGCTCAAGATTTAATGTTTGGAAGATATAGTGGAGTACACGAATTAAATAGAAATCGTGTTACAGACGGAGAATTCCACCAAAAATATGAAAAATATAGGCATGATGAAAAATTATGTTGCGGGTGGCTAGACTTCCAAATAGCTGGTCTAGCTAGAATTTCTACAATAAAAGCTTCCGTCTCCATTTTCGCGAAAAAAAAACAAACTATTTTAAATTAAGTTCGCTCCGGGAGTAGTCGCCGCGTCTGCCGCTCGACTCCGTGGCCTGCGCCGTAATAACTCATACATTTGTTTCGATCGCTAGTCGTGCCGCGCGATTCGCTCGGGGAAATTCGCCGGTCGTCTCGCTGGTCGCCGCTGCGCGTGGCATGCCCAGTACATTTCCATACATTTGATTCATTCGCAAGACGCGCCGCCAGTCGCGCCGCGCGAATTTTCGCTATAGCGAATTGTCCGTGGCCAGCACGTAATAGTCACGTGACCGCTTGTGACGTCACGTCACAACGCACCGCGCGGCCGCGTCCCCGCGCGGTGTGTATAAAGCAAAATTACCAATCTTCTATTGGATGATACGTGTAATATTCACGACCAAATCTAAAAAATAAAATATATATCAAACTAGATGATATGTTCAACGATTCTGTTTAATCAAAAACATAAAATATTAAAATTTACTCGATAAAAAAAAATCACCAAGTAAGCTCTAATTTTCACACTTTTACGTTTTCTACTTGACATGGTAATACTTATTATGATTTTTTTTTCATAAACAATTACAGTGTAAACTCTATATAACGTCACTTAAGGGACCGTGCATTTTTCGACGTTATAGAGAGTGGTCGTTAAATGGAGAGAAAGGGAAAATTGCATGATTGGTCCCGAGACAGGAATATTATTTTGACATTGCCTATGAAACCATGTTATCATCGCTTGATCAAGGTCTTCATATTGAGGTTTCTTCAATTTTTTGGCAGATCGTCCATCTTCTTCGGCATGCAGAATTTTTTCTTTATTTTTCTACGACTGCATTTCTGAGAATCTTCGGTATGTCAGTAAAAAAAAATGTAAACAACTACATTTTCATTGATTTCGGCAACTTAGTCAGTACTTCCTAGTCCTAGTTCCTAGTTGTAATGTCTTATTGTGGTCGTTAATTAGAGTGAGCGTGATGCTATATGGAGTGTATTATTGTATAGACAACAATATAAACCAACCAAAGTCAGTACAGGACAGTTCTTTGGCATATTATGTAGTTAGATATAAGTTACATATTATGTAAATTTATTGACATTATTTTAAAAGAGCAACTATGGAGTTTCTTGCCGATTCTTCTCCATAGATACTGCTTTCCGAATCGGTGGTAAATGTTAAAAAAAATTTGGAAAATCCAAAAGTGCACGCCTCATAATTTTTTTTTAATAAATATTTATTAATTATTATTTTTGTTTATTTAATAACAATTAAACCACATCGAATCAGACCCTGAAAAATGAAAGGGTTCTATTCCTGAGCATACTCAAGCGTAAGAGAAAAAAAAAAGATTCGATTAGTAAAGTATTTCGGTCGCTATCGTGTTAACAAGAAAAAGGATCCGCACATACAGACACACGGACGTCCAAGACAGAACTTTTTTAAACTGTTTTTTAACTAGTTTAAATAACAAAAATGACATCAAAAATATCATGAACGTTAAAAATAGTGTTTTTTCTTAATATGTGTGTGTATGTATTATCTTACAAGTGCAATGTATGATACATAAAGACATTTTAAGTTTGAAAAATCAGATGTTTTGCGCGAAGTGACAGTAGTACCCACCTCAACGCTTCGCTTATGAGGCGTGCAATACTATGTAATGACGATTCGAAAGTGCTACTAAATAGTATAGATCAAGAGCCCACGACGGCCAGACTTTCCTTTCTTTCGGAAAGTTGAAAGTTTCTCTGTATATGTCTCCGATACAGATAAGAACGACCAGCGACTATCAAGTTTGGGTTGTGGTTACTTTGGCAGGAAACAGGTAGTGAAGGTGTATAAAATAGTACCTAACTTTCATTATAGTTTAAAAGCTAAATTTTATATATGTTACTTGGGGACCTATAAAAAGACATTACCTTAAGAGCCAGACAGTTTTCATGGTTCTTACATCTAGCCAGACACATTTAAAAAATAACTAACATATCATCAAATTCACATAACTACCTAAAAGCGTAACAAATATGAAATAACCCACTAAAAACATTAGTTAACTATAATTATTAAAAAAATAAAAGTATAATATATAAGTAATAAAGTTATTACTTATCTTTTACGGGGGTTTATGTTGATGAAATTTCACGTATCTCGATGACACAATAAAAAAGTCATCGGGATACGTGAAATTCCATCAACATAAGTCTAAGTAAAAGATAAGTAATAACTTTATTACTTATATATTATACTTTTATTTTTTTAATAATTATAGTTAACTAATGTTTTTAGTGGGTTATTTCATATTTGTCACGCTTTTAGGTAGTTATGTGAATTTGATGATATGTTAGTTATTTTTTAAATGTGTCTGGCTAGATGTAAGAACCATGAAAACTGTCTGGCTCTTAAGGTAATGTCTTTTTATAGGTCCCCAAGTAACATGTATAAAATTTAGCTTTTAAACTATAATGAAAGTTAGGTAGAATTTTAAACACCCTTACTACCTGTTTCCTGCCAAAGTAACCACAACCCAGACTTGATAATCGCTAGTGGTTCTTATCTGTATCGGAGACATATACAGAGAAACTTTCAACTTTCCGAAAGAAAGGAAAGTCTGGCCGTCGTGGGCTCTTATATTAGTAGTCTAATTGAATAAATGAATGTTTGAGTTTGAGTTTGAGTTTGAAAAGTCGAGAAATCTTGACGTTATACGGAGTTTGACGTAAAATGGAGTGTCGTTATATAGAGTTTACACTGTATATTAAAACATTTGCAAGATATTTGTCAGAGCATTTTGTGTAATTACTTTTAGTTTTGGTTTTATCTGCGATAATAATAAGTAATATATATAAATATATATACCCTGTTTTTGTTTAATTCTTCCCCCGACCAACTTATATTTTAGTATAGTTCTCCATATCATTCTCAACTTAAAACAAGAAAAAATCTTACTAGCCATCTACCTATACTTAGCCCATACGAGCAGAGCAGAAGCACAGTCTAGTATACAAGTAAATAAAAACAAAACAATATATGTATATAGTATACAAGTAAATAAAAACAAAACAATATATACAAGTAAATATAAACTGTATATTAAAACTTGTATAGAAAACAAAGGATAACGCAAAACAGCTGAAATGTTCTCAAAATATTATAATATGTATGTAGCTTACGTCCTTTGCAACTATAAAAAACAACTTATCCGGCGAATTGGTAGTTGTATTTTTACATTTAGGAACAACACATGATTTTCTGGTATTTGGATTGGACATTTTTAAAAGTATTTAATTATAATTTCGACGGCGCGGGCGCGCGATCGCTAGCGGACTGAGTGAGCCAGATTGAGCGTGTTGTAGTGTGACGTCACACCATCACCGGGCGTTTACAACTTCTTTTACTTCTAAATCGGAAACTAATTGACGTATCGAAGTAATTTTTTCACTAGTATTATTTATTTTTGACAGAGAATATGGAGTGCTAATAATCAAAATTAGTGAACATTCTCCATTTACTATATTCATTTAGTATGAGAATTGCATTGTCATACCAAACACAATTTGCATAATCTTGAATGAATTGAAAAAAATATCTCAAAAAAAATATTTTATAGAATATTGTAAATTTTAAAAGAATATAAGGATAGGTCAATAATGTTGCCCAGAAATGGAGAAAGACGCGGGTTTGAATCCTGCCTTGTGATCGATTTTTTCTATACTTTAAAAATTTCAATTTATAAAGCATTTGATCACTATATAAAACTAGAAATATCAAACATAGAATAGTAATAATAACAAACCCAGTTGAGTTACAGCACTGCTTCATCTCCATAAGACCAGTTTGATCTAACGCACATGAATAAATGTCAATCGCATGACCATTCGTTGCGGACCTCAAAGCTAATGCCTCATAATGTTTGATCGCCTTCTTCATGTATTTAGCATTATCCTTATGAATGTCATGGTGAGAACGGATAGGTTGCTTCAGTTCGTCGTTAACAACTTGACCTGGGCCCTGCGAGCAAGGGCCACCAAGGAACATCATGATCCTAGCTCCTGTATTGGGGTAGGTCACTTCCAATAGCCCAACAGCTAAAGAGAGAGCGACGCCACTGCTTCTCAATGGACGTTTACCAACACCTAGAGGCCAGGGATCACGGCCCAGTTCACTTAACAAGTCAGTTAGAGCCATGTCACATTGCTTAACTGGTTGCAAGAATCGGTGAGCTGGTGTCTGTGGCACAGGGGCCCCTTGTCTCTGCTGAGGGTTCGGTACATTCACTCTGCCTATCGCAAGTTGCTCTTGAATCTGCTTCGCTGATAAATCTTTTGTTCCTTTGAATACATAGCACTTGTATATTCCTTCAGATCCTGAAAAATTATTGCATTGTTTTAGTTTTGAAATATGATATCTTGATTAATATTAATCATAAAGGTTGATATAAAAGTGTTGCAATACAAGTATTACAAATAAATTTTCTTGTTTCATATAAACTGTTACTCAATGGAAAAGCATGATTTCATTATGCAATGATGATAC
Organism: Colias eurytheme; assembly: GCF_061535395.1. Taxonomy (NCBI): domain Eukaryota; kingdom Metazoa; phylum Arthropoda; class Insecta; order Lepidoptera; family Pieridae; genus Colias; species Colias eurytheme. Next base: position 7,661,230 of record NC_142997.1, on the reverse strand, counting down.
AATATTTCACATACCCAATTCATGTATTTGAACCATGCGTCCAAAGGTGATCAGACCGACTAGAGCATTCTGCGGCATCAAACTGAGTGATGTTTGGAGAGAATCTTTCAACGCTCCCAGTTCCTCCTCATCCATACAAGTATCGACAACTAGCAGGAAGATGGGCGGCATGCTGTGTGCCCGAGTTATAGTGTATTCTATTGTTGAAAAGTTGGGGATCAGCTCGGCCGGTTGGTGCTGTTCTGATATCGCAGCATATTGCGGTGGGAACTGTAATATTTGTGTAAATTTATTGGATTGAATGATTGAAACATTTTGGAGAATGAGTCATGTATTAATTAATGTAATATGTAATTTATTTGATAAATATAGAACTTATGCAATAATACAGTGTAGTTTTATTTAGTTGATACAGTTTAAGTAACAAATATTGAATGTTCAGTCAGGTGAACAAAATAAATTACACAGATATACTTACAGGGTTTCTTTGGAAACAGAAGTTGCACACCCATAACTTGGCTCTATAATCAACTTGGCACATTGGATTTAATACAGCACGACACGTATTACGTGTACATAGCACTGGCTCGTATTGAATAGGTGGTAAATCGGGACGTTCCTTCAACGGCTGGTACAAACTAACGAGAGGAACCACAAGTCTCGTGGCTTCGATTCTACTCGAAGGCCACACGTTCCACGTAAACCGTATTCCATCTCGATCTTCATTTTGCTGTATAAACTCCTCATACGTCGCCATGTCGTTAATTCTGATCAGAAAACATACAAACTATGAAACATAACTTAGAGAAAACATCATTGTAATTATACGTGACAAAGCGACATAAGATTACCTACCAGGATCTCATGTGTTGACCTTAACAAAAGCACATTAAATTTACGTCTTCAAACCACAACTCTTATGTTTAATTTAGTTGTTTTACAAGAAATTATTGAACAACATCAATCAGAATCCACTAGGTTTTTGCCGAGCTGATTTGGCAATTGTCAAAACCAAAGACATCGAACTGTCACCTGGCCACGTCATTTTTGAAAACGCAATACAATATATTGTTTATCAAAATTAATGTAATTTTATTATAATTTTATGTCTTCCATTTATATATAGTTTAAAATATATTATTTTAAATTAATATATTTTGATGAAACACTCTATGGTAAAAGTCTATGTACCAAAGACAACGTTAGCAAGTCGAGCGTCTTTTATCTATGGCTCAGATAGTTACGTTCCTTTTTCACATAAAAAGTATAAATTAGTATAGAATTATATAAAATATTATATGTGATTTTAATAAATACTGTGCAAACCGATTAAAAAAATAATATAAAACTTATAAACAAGTGTAAAAGTGAACAGTTTCATAAAAAAACGTTGTTAAATTGGGAACGTTTACGGGTCATTAGTGTGTAAACCCAGTAATGAAACGTTCTTGAATGAAATATTTTTTTTATTTTGGGACATAGTAAATTATATTTCGTTTGTAAGACATGGTTTTTAAAATTTATTGTATTTTATACAATACAATCAATGTTTTTGGACATAATAAGTGATTATAAATTAATTGATATGTCATTGCTTTGTTTTAAGAGCAGGAAGTTTACATCAAAAAGTGCGACTGCGCACTGGCCAAATTAGTAGGTAGTGTGAAAGAAAATGGCGATCAGCGAAAGGCGTCCGGAGTTAACGTGATGAAAAACATTGTTAAAAGCTCAATTACATAGTGTTATAGTTATTAATTGTGTCAGATGTAGATTAATTAAGTGTTAATGAATAGTGATTGTGTATAAAAATGGCTGCGAATATGTACAGAGTCGGCGGTAAGTAACAATAATTGGTTATTTTTGTTGTAGCTTCGCCGGTTCACCGCCAGCCGACTAGCGGTGCTTTGCTTTGATTGTCGTACCTTCATTAATTGTTCACATTAATTAGTCCAATAATACAGAAATACACCGTTTTGCCGCTATTTTGATCGATTTCAAAGCTATTTGACAGATCTTTTTGCGGTAAAACAATGTTTATATGAAATATTTATTTTACCAAAATTCTCAAATAGGACATTAGCATTTGCATCTAGGTATCATTGTATCGGCTTGCGTATCTCGGTGCGGAGAGCGAGGCATGGTACTTTAGTCATCAAGTATGTTTTTCCGTTCGTTATCAAACTTATTTGCGAGAGTTTTGTTAGTTTTGACGTGAGATTTTAGGTTATAACCAATGTTGTCAAAACAGTTTTGTCATATTTTTCATTATTTATTAAATGGAATGTGTGTATTTCTATGCAGTTAACGTTCTTTGAAGGCAACATAACACAAATTTCATAAAAGTATATAATTTATGTGTATTTGAAAAATAGTAATATTTCGAATTCGTAGTATTCTGAAGTAGTAGTAATACAATAAGAGTAGTTTAGAGATACCGCGAGGACCCGGCGACTTATGTGGCGCGCTTCGCGGTCGCCGCGGCGAATGTTAATTAGCTCTTCCCTTTAGACAACTTCCTATCACTAAATACCGCGCCATTGAAAAACTTGTCGTACCACTCTTTGGGTTAATTATTTTTCGTTGAAACATGTATTCAAATAAATGAAACTTGAATTTTTTTTTTGATTACTTAAACCTGATAAGATGTTTGATAAACATTAGTAAAGTCATTTTTTTAAATTGTACATTGAATGAAAGTATACATCACAAATTAATAAAATATCACAACCAAACCAAAGTACTTAGTACCTATATTATTCAGACCAATATAGACATTTCAACAATAACCGCTATAGAATGCAGAAGTGTGCAAAATTCTGATATTGAAAATGTTCTCTGATTGTGGATATATATTTTTGCAGTGACCTCAAGCACCTGCATACATAATACACTTGTATCTGACAAAGAATTGCTTGACCTACATTTACTGCCTTGAGTTTTTTGTGTAAAGAAATTGACTTACTATTGAGGTCAAATGCTACTTTTAATCAATATCAATAATATAAATATTGTATTAATTCTATTGTCCAAAGTTAAATATTACACTAAGAATATTACACTAGAGAGTAATTGTAAAAACTATTCAGGGGTTTTGTTTCCAACAAGAAAGAGATGATATAAAAATTACATATTGGATTGATGTAGGTTTACGTTTAGAACCACTATGTATTCTCTCAAATTCTATAGAAAACTACATATTATGAAGTATTCTTAGAATATAAATGCTGAAATTATTGAACAATGTTGACAACAGAGTAATAAGCATTCAAATTGTTTAATTTTCTTATGTTCGTTCCCACCACAATCTACAAGACTGATGAACTTGAAAGTTTCTATTACTATTCACTATAAAAACCAATAAAAATGACATTATTCATAAACAAAAAAATATTTGTTAGTCTTTAAATGAAGATCAGTGAGATTACTAGGTAAATAAGATAGTAGTCCTTTCACCGCACATTCCCAAAACAACAGAAGTAAAAGAAACAATGATAAAGCTTAAAATATGTCTAGGTTCAAGAAGATATAGTAATCCAAGGATTACTATATCTTCAATCTTCAATCACTAAAGAAATATTCATAGTTACATAGTAAATATTTCATATTAAATTTTATTAAATAATAAATATTATATTGATTAATTTTATGTATTATGTGTACATTATAATGTTAATACAATTTTATTATTACATGAATAATAATAATATAAACAAATCTTTATCTTTCCACAAATTCTCTGATAAAGGTTCAACAGATAAACAACATCTAATAAATGTTTTTTCTTTCTTCTTTCTTTCTATCTTTTATTAAAATTGATATACGTACATATCTTTACTTACGGATAGTCTATACTTATGTACATATAACAGGGAAAAACTATATGATATGTATAAATGATGTAAACATAAATGTACAACAAAAAATAAATTGATAAAAAAATCAATCATTCCTCATCAATTATGTTAAAAACAAATTTTTAAGGTTTATCTATTCAATTAATTGTAATATTCTCTAAACTTATAAATTTCTGTTCTTGTACCATTCAAATAAAATTTTCTACATTTGTTGCTATACGAATTTTACGCAATTTATCCCCTCACTCTATGACCTATTATGACCCTCTTGTTTGGTCATTTACCATAACCATTAATTGTTGACCTCCCAGTAGTATGAGGACGCGTACATGGTATAGATCAAGCGCGCTCGCGTTTTGCATATTCGTAGGTACGTGAAAAAGGGACACAATCTGACCGTGCATTCTTTACCTTATCTAAGGCAAATACACTTTTAATATTGTATACAGAATCATATTATACCTAAGTAAAGATGAGATTAGGATACGTTTCTTAATTCAAAGTAAAAATTGTATTTTGCGACAATAATTAATAATTTACTATGTAGAGATTAGTGATTACGTATTCGTTTTTAATGTTGGCCGTTACGTAAAGATTGTACCGAGCCATCTATCTTTAATAATATTTGTTATACGTCACTCAAGGTGTTAAAATATAGATAACGTGAATCATTTTCAAAAGATTTGTGAATTAATCCCGCGCTAGCATCGATACAAAAAATTTCCTTTGTAAAAGTGACCAAATTATTCGTCGCTTGATCAATTCGCGGATCTGCCACAATAATCGGTTTACATCGTGGCGTCGTTGAAAAGTGGTAGAAAAATAAAAATGCATTTCTATTGCGTGGTATGAAACTTTCACACGACACGGTTTCTAATGTCGTGTGATACATAATATTTAATTTAATCGATAACAATTTGTTGAACCCATTTTTGGATAATATGTCTACTATATCAATCTTATCACCTTTGCTACACTTTGTACCTAGCTAAAAGAATACGGAATTAAAAACAATATGTTTACGATTCACAAAAGAATAAAACATTTTATTGAAGTTCGTGTTTAATTTGTATTGGTATAAAATATCAATTATTATAAAAATGCAATAACTAGGTAAGTAGGTTACATATAAAATTAGTTGAACTTACATTTTAATAAACGTTAACATACAAACGTGAATTCGCTTCAAACATTTTATAATCATATGCAATTATTCATTCTAGAAGTTCTTTAATAACAGTAAATGATAATTAAAGTTATGTTCCTCTCCGAGGATTTGATGCAGTCCGATGAAAAGATGTCGTAAAAGATCATCCTCTGAAGAAGCGGAATGGTTGGTATATCCGTTAACAATAAACTATGTTCGAATTTAAATATGATTATTATAAACATAAGAAAAAGTTTTTAGAACCCCCTTTCTGTATAAATTGGAAAATAAAAGCCAAGTTTTATAAACATTGAATTCAAATATTATAATCCACGCCCGTAATGATAGTTTTGGCGACTTGACAACATGGGGACACCCTTTCGCGATCAGGAAAGATAAACAAAAAGTCCAGCTATACTAACTGAATCATAATTTTATATTTATCATAGTACCTATCTAGCCTATATCATATATATGTTAATAAGAATAACGCTATACAATATCAATGTTTAAATATTTTCGTTACTTCACAAATTGCCGACAGCAAAAGAAAAACAGCGGTCCGACTCCAGAGCGACTCGCGACTTGCAACTTGCAATGCGGCTTCGCTAAGCGTGCTGCGAGGAATGTTATTCACCTGTCCAATATTGTTAAACGGAAAATCTTTACACAGAATCCTTATGCGTTTTGTATTTATTATTTACTTCTGCTCGTATTGCTTTGTCATACCTTTTACGTAGTCATATGCATTTTTAATTTGTAACTAAATGTTATGTCTTTAGTCGTTACAGACGTGAGACGGTAGACATATCAGTAGAGGGTGGGTTGCTTATTCGGGTAATTTAATTAAGTTTCTAAATGATCAAAAGACTTTCTTTCAAAAATTTAATATTTTAAAAGAGTTAAATTACCCAAAGTACCTACCTTTTTTTTTATAGTGGGGAAATCTTCCAAAGATACCCACGGCCCCCGGGGATGGAGCCAAGGGTTATGTCGGATTCTTACCGACTAAAACCCCACTGTGTTCCGTCAAGCCGCGTAGTTAAAAGCAAGCCGGGGCCGCGGGTACTCTTAGAAATCGTCCACGACCACCCAAAGTACCTACCTACCTTAGGGTAAATGAATTAAAAGTGTATCACATATTGTGTCACTAAAAAACAGGATGTCACTATAACTGGATAGTAACAAGTCGAATACTCATATGAGGCGATTAATTAATGTTCCTATAAATTAAAGCCACGTATTCATTACGGGATACTCGCGATTAATACAGATTAATTATTAATATTGTTGCAAAAAATGATCCATATGACGTCGCTGTCGTAATCACCTTACCACAGAGCAGTGGTGAAAGTTGCATACCTAAGTAGGTACCTACTGTACCGAACAATAAACTCGTCCTGTTGAGCTGAACTCGACCGGTTGCTTACTTTAAATTGTTATATTTTACTAACGCTAAGAACGAGAGCATTATGTGACCTGTGTTTTCTTTTATACGTTTTCCTTAAAATATAGGTTTAGATTCTAAATATAGTCTACCGAATAAAAAAGTTCAGAAAACACAAATATTGCAATTAAAAATAATATGCATTTCTACGTGAAATGGGGAGCTTGGAAGAGATGGGAAGATAAAAGTCTGTATAATAAGTATGACGATATGTATTAAACAAATCCTCCCTTAAACTCGTTGGATGTTTGTTACTGTATCTCATAAAAACAATTCAGTAGCAATCTAAATGTATTTGAACGAAATTAGTAAATGTTAAGATTATGAACTCGTAGTACTTTTTATCCCGGTTGAACTCGGCTAAGTTGCACCTTGCAAACCACTAGGAAGTTGTTATATTTATGTATAAGCATGTGCTATCTTACATCATAGTTAACATAATGTGAATAGAATCTAATTGCATGAAAATTACGCGTACTATATGTATGGCTTTGCCACCTTTGTAGACTTTTTAAATGCATTTTTTGTCACGGAAAGGTGGCTAAATCGTTGTCTATCTGGTGTATTTATTAAAACATCTTATGAAGATGAATTATGAGCAAGCCAAATAAAACAATATTGATTCAAATCACAAAAGACAACGTACGCGTTTACGACCAACGAGTTAGTTTTTGATATTTAACAAACACTCCACTAGTTTACACACACACTAAAAGTCTATAAGTTGCTGCCAAGCTTCTAGTTTAGTACTTGATTATTGATACTAAGCAAATACTTGAGAAAAAGCATGATATATTTTCGCTTTAGATAAATTGTTTGTGTTGTTGAAGACGACGATCTAGCGTAATTTATTTTATATCTAGGGGATTTTGCATTTATAAATATTGAGTGGAAATATAAATTACCTAAAGAAATTGAAACCAAGATGACATAGAATGGAAATAGGGGTCTATGAACCCCTGCTTACAGATTAAACTAAATAAAACTCGTCAACCTTAACGACACTATTCAATTCAATGCAAACCTGAATGCCGACATGAATTAAATATTTAATTAACAAAAAAGTTGATTTTTGTTAGCATTATACTTTATCAAAAATGGAAAACGAGTACATAGGAAATTTCCATTTTTGATGGTCGTAGTCAGATTCCTAAACATTGAAATTTGAATTCGAGTTTTATTAGCGCTGTATTTAATTTTACCTCTTTAATCATCAGGACATTGCATTAGATTCATTGACAATTACCTAATTATAAACTTTTATTATCTTATTAATTCGTAAAGCTTAAAGTTTATATCTGACAAGACAAGTTTAAAATATTTCTAACCATATGGATATGAGTATGATCTCAAAGGTGTCTGCAACGAAATGTGTCGTATTCACAGTAAAATAAAGCATTTTCAATCGCCGTGAAAATCCAATTCTACGATCTTATGATGACGTGTCCGCCTAAATATATAAAACACTTACTTATTGACACGTTCCCAAAATAAACCGAAGTCTTGGCAAAACTGTACGGGCATTAACATTGGTATCAGCCGCATTATGCTGAACTTACGCGTATATAGCTAGGTTAAGAGTGTGCCCATAATATAAAAGGGCCGCGACGCTCGCTTCCTATATCTAAATGCATGTATGTATAAATCGGTGTCAACATTATATTGCGTAGATACCATACGACGAGTAAGCGCTTTCGGTATACATAGTAGTTTCATACAAGCATAGTGCTCCCGTTTTATAAACAGTAAACACTGTTGTTTTGTAAGTTTCCATAAACTGTTTTAGGAGAATAACAATATTATGTATGGACGTGGCCGTGGACGTAACGAAAATGTATGAGAATCTATTTTTTGTGTTCCTGATAATACTCGAACTACATTATACATTTATTCGACAGACATAATTAATTCATTTCTCATATTTATGGTAAATACATATTTTATTATCATTCACAGATAAAGTAAATACTAAAACAAGTCAATAACTGCGTTAAAAACAACCGACTTCAAACTTGCACTTGCAACATTTACAAATACAGACAAAAATGCTCATAAAATAAAAACTACTGGGCCTATCCGAATAAAATTTTTATGGGACCAATTCGACACCATCCTGCATCGAACAAAAAAAGAATCACGTAAATCGGTTCAGAAACCACGGAGTAATCGGTGTACATACATAAAAAAAAAAAAAAACATACCGGCCGAATTGATAACCTCCTCCTTTTTTTTTGAAGTCGGTTAATAAAGTTTACACATTGAAATATTAATTTCTATTGTAAATTGTAATGTATATTTTTATGTAGTGTTTGTTTTGTAGACTCGTCTCCATAAGCCATTTTTTTTCATCTTCCGTCGAATAAAATACATTCTGTTCCTCGAAGACGGTTTAAAGTAGTCAATTTAAATTAAGTTTAAGGCAAGCCATGGACGAAAAGCTAGTAAGAAAATGAAGAGTTCTAACATTTAAAGCTTCATACATGATAATATTATGTACTATACATTATAAGACATTGCGTGAATATTGGATACACCTATCATAAGTCTGATTAAAAATAATTGTCTTTGAATAATTGTTATGTACACATTATACATTTCAATAATGGAATAAACACGCAGATGACGCCTTGTTTCGTCGGTTGTCATGTTGATAAGAAAACACTGGTGTTATCACACTGCACAGGAAAGAAGAACTATAGTAATTAATAGCTATATTTTGCAATTGTAAGTCGGTAGGTATGCGATAATGCTCATAGCGTGCGGATTGAGATCCCAAAGCTATTTTTAGTCTGATTATGACCACCAGATTGGAAAGATTTAGGTCTGTTTATCCCTGGTCCATAGCAACTTTGTATCGTAGTTAAAAATGTGTATTCGGAATTCATATTAGTTATGTACATAATTATCTTGACAATTGAGTAAACTATGCAATGTAATAAATACTATTTTGATTTGAATTTATCAGTATAGGTATTAACTCATTCAAATATTCGAATAAGAATATTCGGTAAAATTTCATTTGGAAATCCAAGAACGGCATAATAATTTCAGCATAGGAAGGATTTTCGCGATCGAGCATTTATTTAGGTAAATATATAATATTTATAGAAGAACAATGTTTTGACACAATAAAAACTATGTCAAAGGAAATGAAAGCGCGAACAGAAAATCTATCTGGCGCATGGCTAAATAGACTGGGGTAGAAGCCTTTGAAAATAATGAAAAGATAAAAAAAATCGCAGTCGGATGAAACCCATTAGAAAAGAAGGGGAATATGATAAAAATGTAAGGAAAAATAAATTACGGTCAATCCGAGTTCGGGAAGCGGGAGGGGGGAGCTTTTAAGAGAAAAAAATGGTTTCTCTCGATTTCCGACAAAACTACAAGTCCTATAGAAAAAAGTTCAATGGCAAAGTTGTAGGTAATTAAAAGTTCTACAACTTTTGTATTCACAATTTTTTCACATAACCTAAAAATTTAGGTGAAAAATTCAAAAAACCAAGTTTTTGGTCTTTTATTTCTATCTACTTCAAAATTTATTTTTTTTCTACGAAATTTGGTGGAAACTTACTTTAATGTCCCAAATACACTGATTATTTGATTGAAAATATTTATTTTTTCGCCTTATTTTGAATGAATACCAAAAAAACAACCTAATTTTCAATCGAAAAGTCACCCGTCAAAATATCAGCTTTTTTCAAAAACTTGGGGTGCCTTTTATTCATTGAAATCTCTACTTTCATATGGTGTAAAAAAAATAAACACCACCATAGTAAATGTTTTCAGGAAATGCATACAAACAGTCTGAAAATTAGCTTTTACTAAATCAGGCACACTTCTCGAACTACCTGAAATGTTTTTATCGACATCATTTTGCTTTTGAATATGCTGTAAAATATTAAACTTAGAACAGATAATTATTTTTCTTTTGAAATATTACCGAAAAGCCGATACAAGAGAAGATATAGAGTAATTTATTTTTCCTTACATTTTTATCATATTCCCCTCCTTTTCTAATGGGTTTCATCCGACTGCGATTTTTTTTTGTTTCAAAAATTATCTACTCTAGTCTAAAAGCTTGATAACATGAAGTAGGTACTTACGAGAAAATCTGCCACTTTTTTTTAACCCTTTAACATCCTTTATAACAAAATATATTAGAAGTTTAATCCGACACATTGTTTATACAAACACTTGTTTGCGTGTTAAAGTTCACACAAAAACTATTGCATCAATTCTATATTTGCCTTAGTAATTTATTTTTCCTTACATTTTTATCATATTCCCCTCCTTTTCTAATGGGTTTCATCCGACTGCGATTTTTTTTTGTTTCAAAAATTATCTACTCTAGTCTAAAAGCTTGATAACATGAAGTAGGTACTTACGAGAAAATCTGCCACTTTTTTTAACCCTTTAACATCCTTTATAACAAAATATATTAGAAGTTTAATCCGACACATTGTTTATACAAACACTTGTTTGCGTGTTAAAGTTCACACAAAAACTATTGCATCAATTCTATATTTGCCTTTTTCACTACAAATATTTTATTGTTCACGTTAAATGGACTGTATAGTTAATCCATTTGTGGATTCACAAGATTGATTTACCTGAAGTCAAAATAAAATACACCTTCGAATGGCAAATTTAATTTCGCCTTTAATTGCTTGGACAGAAATACTCCGGTTCGCAGTCGGAGATATTCATTGTATAATTTCCATGACAAATTCAGGTACCTAATGGACTATTTCAAAGGCTCTGTTCGGAGTCATTGTGCGCCGCGTGTGTGCGCTATTGTATATGGTAACGGTAAATACGGCCATGTTTGTTACACGTCCACGTGTTACACTCCTCATAATTACCTGTTTAACATTTAATTTTTCTTCGATAATGCATCGATTTGTTGTTAACAACTTGGAGTGGACATTGTCCGTATTTCAAGTTATGTGGGAGGCAATGAGTAGTCTTGTTTCCCATTACTTTATATTTTGTGTTCGTCCTCTTCAGCAAAACGCTGAGCTGATTTTATAGGTAGAGTACGTAGATACTGGCTTAAATAAATGGTGCATTAAAATATTTGATTTTGTTGAGACTCAGATTGTGTCGTAAGTAGAATCCGTCAACCTTTATTGTTTTCGTGATAAAGAAGCGAAGCGAGGGCGTATCGCTTTAGGTAGGTATTGTATCTGAGACGTAAAAAAATGCTGCGTCATCTTTTGACGGTATGCACATACGGTGCATAGAATTAAATCTTATTATAAAATAATCTCATAGCTTACACATGTACAAAGAAAATAAATATGTAAGTACATAATACAGGGTGTCATCATGTTAATTCAATTTTTGCACTTACCAAATTTAGATTTCAATTTTTCGATTGAAGCCTTCTGAATAATAAAATGAAATTTTCAGGGTAGCTTCCTGATAGATAGAGCAAGTTTTTAAAAGCCAAACGGAAAACATTTTTATGTGATTTTATTTTTTTACGGGCCCTTGAAGTGGTGAACATACTGGGTAATTTTATCTTTCTTGGCATTTAATTCTTTTTTTTATTCCATTCAAAGATCTAACGATAGTAAATGTTACCATACTGAATTGGCCTATCTTTCAGCTTAACACACAAAAAAAAATCATGCATATTCCGCAATAATTCACGTCACCATAAATAAAAATCTCATCGTACTCAGCGATAGATGAAAAATTGAAAAAAAATGTCATATCTCCGAAAATACTAAAAATCGCATAACATACATGGGGGTGATTCGGATAGCCCTTTAGGTCCTCTACCTCCCAGCTTTCGTTCATCACTACTTTTTGGGACACCCTGTATATCAATGATGGACAGTATCGCACTAATCGTTTATAGGTACAACGTTTATGATGTACCAACGTGACGTAGGAAACGAAACGGTGTGTAAATATTGAAGTTGAGTTTTAAATATTGTTTCTCTTTTTTTATGGCTAGTATAAACAAAAGTATTTCATAACAGTACCGTATTGATAGAACCTCTTCAAGGCCAGCCTTGAACTCATCCAGGTGAATAGAATTTTATCTAGCCAGTCATCTTGAATGTTCCTTCATTGATAACCATAGAGTGGTATCGTTGTCAGATTTAAATCCTCTTTTTATAATGTAGATTGATGTTATACAACAATATTTAACATTGTGTATACGAGCACATTATTTGCATGATACTTTTTATTACATTTTGTTAAAATTCTAGTTATAGATATACATATACATATTATTTTCATGTTATCCTTATTAGAGGTGCCTATATTACTTTATTGTTATCCTTACTAATAAACATTTCGTATTCAATTTATTCAAATGGAAGGAGGATTAGACATTTTCCATTTACTTGATATAAGGGCAATTTCTCAGGTCCGAAATCCTAGATTTAGGATTATAGTCATTAATTTCCTACTCTAAATAACACTTGAAAGAGATTATAAGTACATCCCAGGTTTCGTTGTATTATAAGAAATTCTAAGCTGTAAAGTGCCTATACATTTTATTATTATTTTACTTAGACTTCTGATTTGTAAGAAATATGTAAGACACCACTCCAATAATAGGGATCACTAATTAAATAATAATAAAACTGCAGAATATTATATTCATTTAATAGGTTGATGACACTAAGGCCAAACTCTCAAAGGACGCATACAGTGCGTTCTGGTGGGAATGAAATAGACCGACGATGGCGATTACGAATAAACTGAACTTAGTAGGCAACAAATATTAGTTATTTTGTATATGAATATTATTTATCTATACTTATAAATATAAAGCTTATGAGTTTGTTTGAACACGGTCATCTCAAGCATCTACTACTGGTCCTTTTAAAAAAAGAAATCATTCACTATTGGATTTGCAGGTGACCGTCCGGGCCGGGTCACACTCACACTGCTTACAGAACATACTTATTTAATCATTTTCCCATAGACACCATACTTTATTATGCATCATGTAAGCTACTTAATTATGTTCTATACAATAAATAAAAACTATGTTATGGTGTATTTTACACACTTGGCGCTTACGGGAAGACACGATAACGTCACAAGGCTGGCTGTCGAGTCATCGCAAGCTCGAGAGTCGTTGGCTCGTTGCGTGGATGCATTTCGCTTTCGTTGCTCGTAACCGCCGACCGGTTACCGCACCGCTTCGTACCGATATGTGGCTCTTCTGTATATTACATATATAGGCAAAAAACTAAGATTAATGATGTTTAAATTGCATTTACCACGGCTATCGTGGTATTGTGGGTTCACATTCCTGTATGATCTTCTGAGAAATAATATGTACAGGAGATACGGCACGCGCAATGGAAATAGATTTTTTTCAATATTTCATATTTTAGTTTTTTTTGTCTGTCCTTTGCAGGATGTAATTATAACTATCATTATTATTACCAGAATGTTCCTGCAAGAAATTCCGATTCCATATACTATTATGTTCCTATTATAAGTCGCTTTACGAGTCCATTTGTACGTTAATTCACTAACTCCTAAATTACGCAACGGTTTACAGAAGCGAGATCTAAATTTTAAACATACACATTTCAAATAAAATGTCGTTTGTGTAAAAATTCAAATTTAAATTCTCATGCATATAGACTACAAGCCCGCATAGGACAAAAATATGGGTCAAATGAACCACCAGGGGACATATCTAGAACGATAGCAGAGCAAAAAATAATAAGATTCATCACTATGCCGTCACTTGTAAGCTGTCCAACTGAGTGCAGATGAGAATTGAAAAGTACAGGTAGACTCGGTAAATTTTGGTCATATATTTTTGTACGGCATTCTTAACCATCGATAGATCCATTAAAAATAATAAGAAACCGCTCAGTGCCGTACAAAAATGGTGGTCCACCAAGTCGGTATTTTTATTTAATTTCCGAGAGTTACCGGGGGTAAATTTGGTCATTTGACCATGTACGGCATCTGTGTCATACTATTGCTATACTGCTTTTAATCCATTATTCCGCAACGCCGTACAAAAATCATGGGGACAAGGGGAAAAAATCGAGAGTTGCAATCCCCTCTCTTTCCCCACTCCACGGGGTCATTTGACTAAGTACGGCTTCGGTTCCAAAACATTATCTAGCACTCAAAAGTACTATTAAAAGCAATGCCGTCAAAAAATAATTGTTCTTTTAAATGTATACCAATAATCATCTTAATTTCATCGAATTCTTGATATAAAGAGCTGTAAGGTCATTTGACCCTGTACGGGAACTTTTTTTTTAACATGATATTGTAAAATTCAATTGTTGTATAGTATTGCCGTTCAAAAGAAACCGTTCTAAAAAAAGTTATAGAGAAATGCAAAACCAGAAATTTTGTTAAAGTTTAAACATCGTAGATTAATGAAATATAACAGTTTTCTACACTTTATCCGTTGTTTTAAATAGTATTAACATAGATAAATTAGGAAAAAACGATGCCGTACATTTTTGTGCAGACCACATCTTTTAGGCTGATGAAAGCGACGAAAGCTACAATTTTAAGGGTGCTTTATGGCCATTTGATACAGTACGGCATTAACATATTTTTACCCAACTACGGCAAAGCAAAAGGAGGGTTATGGTTGTTTTCAGGTCATGTATGTATGTTCATCTATTCCCTCGTAACTTCTAAACTACTTATCAGAATTCGACAAATGATATATCATTAGAAGCGTCTGAATTGTTCACTGGATAACCAGCGACCAGCTAGCTAAAGGCCATATGGGGTTTCACAAAATCTAATGTGGCGCCCTCTAGCGGACAAAACATACAGAGTAAAAAAATAATATCATTTGAAAGCGCTTTACTTGTACATTTTGAATATGTATATATTACTAGCATTTGCTTGTGACTTTACCTGTATTCATGGACTGATTGCATATAATTCACATCTTTTCGTTCATAGCTTTTTTATTAGTTCATCAATTTAACGGAGTCCATTCCACCTGACTCCGACTTTCCAAGGTGATAATTAACCACCTCGAGCTTCTTAATATTAATGTATATTTATATTTTATTATAAAAATATAAAGCAAACATTTCGTTATATGGATTTTTTTCTTTTTCAGATTTTTCCCCTTTGAACCAACGAAAATGTACGGCACATGAAAAAATATTATCTATGCATAAAATACTTTAAAAATAAATTTATTTCGTGTTGTGTCAAATGACCCCCTGGAGTGGGGAAAGAGAGGGGATTATAACTCTCGATTTTTTCCCCTTGTCCCCATGATTTTTGTACGGCGTTGCGGAATAATGGATTAAAAGCAGTATAGCAATAGTATGACACAGATGCCGTACATGGTCAAATGACCAAATTTACCCCCGGTAACTCTCGGAAATTAAATAAAAATACCGACTTGGTGGACCACCATTTTTGTACGGCACTGAGCGGTTTCTTATTATTTTTAATGGATCTATCGATGGTTAAGAATGCCGTACAAAAATATATGACCAAAATTTACCGAGTCTACCTGTACTTTTCAATTCTCATCTGCACTCAGTTGGACAGCTTACAAGTGACGGCATAGTGATGAATCTTATTATTTTTTGCTCTGCTATCGTTCTAGATATGTCCCCTGGTGGTTCATTTGACCCATATTTTTGTCCTATGCGGGCTTGTAGTCTAATAGCATTTAGTTTACAACTGGCCAAATTATATTAGTTACCACTTACTTACCTTTATGTGTTATGTAAGTTAATTGCACCCGTGTGAAGCTGGGCTTGGGTCTTTGTAGTATGTTATACAATATTCTTTTGTGTCCATCAATATTACAATTAATAAAACCTAAGTCTGTCAGGTCAAACGTGAAAAAAAAAATAAACAATAATTTCAACAACTTTGTTATATCACTACGAATTTCTATATTTTTCATGTATGAACAAGGAATAAAATTCAAAATAATTAATTAATTGTTGTTTATCATTAAACCGCCCCGGCTTCGCACGGGTGCAATGCTGATACTAAATACACTACAGAAAAACTGTGAACGTTGTACATATAAAGAGGTAAAAACATAGCGGTCCGGCCGGCCGGTACCGCCGCAAACGCTACGTCCCGCAATTTTTAAATCTGTAATATCTTCGAAAATATTCACTTAAATCATACGGTGTAAAGTGCCATATAGATCTATATTAAATGAACAATGTATTCAAGGTATTTAATTGGTTAAGGATTAAGGGTGCACTCACACACATCAGTCACCGTCAAGTCACCGATGACTGATCGGTGACGGTTTGTGTACGTATCCACAAACACCAGTCACCGTCATGTTGTCCGTCAGTCACGTCGCCGGTTTGACTGAATCATTGAACACATACATCAGGTTAGTCAGTGATTAGACGTGTGTCACGCTAGAGAACATGTAGCAATTGACGGTAGCACGACGCTGACTGAACTGAGACGTGACGGCACCGGGTGAGTGGGGATAAAAGTATGATACATGTATGGAAAGATTATTTGACGTGCCTGACCGGTGACGTCACTGATAGATTTCGTGCCGGCGACTGTCGTGTGGGAACAGAGTCATACTAGAACTATTGATACATATTTTTTTTTAATCCTGTCCGGTGACGTGCCGTGACGGTGACTGATGTGTGTGAGTGCACCCTAATGCTGTATTGGTGAAAATCGCTTCGAAAATTAGCTTTTATTTGTCGTAAAAAGTAAATGACAAAAAAATTTTATTGTGGTTTATCCATAAGAGATAGACATATACCATCGCGGACTTTTCTGTAGACCTTTTCAATATGTATAATACTTAGTACATTATTTTGATAAAACTCGTAGGGTTCAGCCTGCGTTTGCAATATAAGCGGAAACAATGTAATTTTTTACGACATCACATTAGAAACCTCAAAAATAACAGTACTTCTCCACTATTTAATGGATGTTATTATACATATAAACCTTCCTCTTGAATCACTCTATCTATTAAAAAAAACCGCATCAAAATCCGTTGCGTAGTTTCAAAGATTTAAGCGTACAAAGGGACATAGGGACATAGGGACAGGGAAAGCGACTTTGTTTTATACTATGTAGTGAAGATCTCGCTTATCGCCTAGGTATCGCTGCTTTTAGTGCAATACTAAAGATGAGAATAGCCCGTTTTACACGCACACTCTTTACCGCGTGATTGAGTGCGCGGGATTGAACGCGGGAAAGCACGCGCGCTGAGGAAAGAGGAAAGATTGTGCGTGTAAACGATAATCGCGCGCGATTGAACGAAGGAAAGCATGGCGCGTTGGAGTGTGTGCGGAGTGGAAGCGCAATCTCGTTCTCTCTGTCATCGTTTAAATGCTCGCTCTTTCCCGCGTGAAAGCCGAATCGCGCGCGAAAGAGCGTGCGTGTAAACCGGGCTAATGATATTATAAAAATTCCAATAAGAAACTGGTGTGTAATTTTGAGAATTTTTTTTTTTTTGGATCTAACAATTTTTTTTCTTGTCCCACAGACTGCGTCTATTTCGAGACGTCGTCGACGTCTCCGTACCAAATCCGGCGGATAGAAGAACTAAATAAAACGGCCTCCGGCAACGTGGAGGCTAAGGTCATGTGCTTTTACAGGCGGCGGGACCTGCCCAACCCCCTTATACAGTTAGCAGATAAGCATCAAAGTAAGTGAACTATCGCAAACACTGGGTATGTTCAGTATCCTACATATGTAACAAGAATCGTGTTGGGTATACAAGTTTTCACGTAGAAGATTGCGAAGTGTTCCCGCGCAGAAAGCAGCGCGTCGAAACGCGCTGGGGTTATCTGAATCTGAATGAATCCGGCATAACCCATGGATCTTTTCTCGGGAGCCGTGAGCATCTTTTGCATTATTACCGAATAAAAAAAGGTACACCACTTACAACTTATGAACCGCTGAACAGATTTTTGGTTTGTTAAGTTTGTCTTCTCGTAGTTTAAGTGCCGCAAGTGTTAAGAATTTGATAAGCTTACAAATATGAACTTCTACCCGGACGAAGAAGCGGTAATCAGTTAACTTTATATCATAAATGAATGTATGTAGTTATGACAGAAAGCAATGCGAATTTTTACACTAATAAAAAGATACAACGATTGCAGTGATCTAGTTACTCCGGGAGTAAATTGTAATGGAACCGCTCTATTTTTCTCCGCAATTCATTTTGTTCTAACGGTTTACAGCTTACAAGTTGCAATGATATGTTGTACTCGCATAGAATATCATTTTAGTTGATGAATTTTAATTCAGGTTCAGATATATCATGTACAATGTCTTTTGTTCAAATTCGTCCCTTAGAAAAGTTGTGTTGGTAATCTCAATAATATGAATTTAAGATTTTGGTTAGTGGTAACATTGAATGATTACTATTGGTATTTGTAAAAGTCGCAAGTTTAAGCACTTAGAACTTTCGATAAGTTAAAGTTGCAATATTGATTTTCATATGACTTTTTTATGTTTAAGTACAATATACCTACTATTGTTATGGGTTTACTTCGATGCCTCTCATAATGCATTATGTATTTATATGAATTTATATATTTCAATACAAATCGTCCTCTCTTGAGATGGGGTTGATCATTTGAATACATGACCTTAACCCTTTACCGTCATATGTATTGTTATTATTATTCTCGCGAAGTGTGTAATGCTATTTAGTATTGTTTTTACCAAAAATCAAGAGCTTAAGTAATGAATATGGTGAAAAAAATTAAGTGTTCGATTATATAGAACTGGCTGTTTAAATTAGTAGTAGTAGTTGATATAAATCTGTAGATAGACTTACAATAAGAATTAAACATCTTTAAGATAAGAAATATATTTTTATACAATGTACCTAAAATGACGCATATTCTAATTTTTCAAGAAATTTGTTTTTGCATATTATTTTTTTTAAAGGAAAAGTGCTATATACGGCGGGGCTTTGATTCCATTTCTTAAGCTTCACCATAGTCACCCCATATTCAACTGTACGTGGGGTTATCTATCTATTCATACTTTCGCATTTTAAGTCAATTCGGTCTATACGGGCACGTGTATCAGATTTTTTTGTTCGTTTATTAATTCGACGTTGAAATTTATGGAACCGTAGACATCTGCCCCTAGGCAGTTCATATACATGAATCGTTTCTTGAATTTATATTAATTTGCCTTTAGTCTCAATGTTATTGGGTTCATTCACTATAGGTACTTTAACTTTTAGGTTGTAACTGTTATTACACGAATGCTTGACTTTACGTACCGACACTTTAATTCACCATGAATGTTACGAATATTACATCGCGTGGCAACGTATTATCAGTTTCGACCGTTGCTGAAATTTTATTTACGACTATTTTTTATTGTTTTAGTAAATTGATTCTCAGGAGATTTTTATATGGCACCACGTGTACTCACACCCAAAGTACAAAGCTGCGTACAGCATATCTAAACCCCGATCATGTCTATGTCGTATCGCGTGCTATCGATCCGCGAACTCCCCTCCCACTTGGAATAAGTATAATATCTAATAACGGTCTTTCTACAATCTACAATTAAATCTATAAATACATTCAGCGTCCTTGTTTCACAACAAAGACACGGCTCGTATTGATTTTCGTGTACATGGTATAAATACGGCAATAATTTGGGTGGCAAAGAGCCGTTGTGTTTCTGCGAATGTGTACGTACGAACCCACCGACAGTGGTGTGGTGCGTGTGTTTGATTATTTTCTATTAATAGACGATTAGCCTATATTAAGAGTGGCGACTAGGAACTTGCGCGTGAGTCTGGAACCTTCTTTGATATGCTGAATCATGAACGAAGTGCGAACGTGAAATCGGTAGCGTGGCGTTATTGCGTTTTATCTTCGTTTATATGGTGGCACTTGCATTACACTTCGAGGAACTGTTACTTAATAATCTTGTGCTAAATACTATTTAAATTCAAATAGTTGTCATATCTACATCACATGTGGTTCTGCGTAAGAAATTACGCAAAAGATAGCCAGGATGTTATATAGAACCGGATCTAAGATTTGTCCAGAAAAATGCATTCACTCATATAAGGTTCAATTATAAGAACATTATAGTATGTAATATAATAGATACTATTAGCGACTATTAATTTCATCTTTACAAAAAAATTGCGATAATTTATATTATACTAGCTTTCCACCCGCGGCTTCGCCCGCGCAGTCAAAGAAAAACCCGCATATTTCCCGTTCCCATGGAATTTCCGGGATAAAAGCTATCCTATGTCCCGGGGTAAAAAGTAGCCTATGTCCTTTCTCGGGTATCAAAATATCTCTATACCAAATTTCATGCAAATTGGTTCAGTAGTTAAGGCGTGATTGAGTAACAGACAGACAGACAGAGTTACTTTCGCATTTATAATATTAGTATGGATTGATATTTTCCTGCACAAATGAAAATAGTTTCGATTTAGATAAAGCATCTAGATTTGTATAGATGTGATGACTCATTAATATTAGCACTCGGTTCGTTGATGAACAGCATACTGTAGGAGCAGTTTTAATCAATTGTAATTAAAGCCGAAACATTCGTCCCATCGACTTTCATTAGGCGAACGACCCTTTACCTGAATAGCGTTATTTACTCGCAACTTCGCAGACATGCGGCTATGTATTGAATATTATATTTTTCATGTACATTCGTATTATATTAGGTAAGTGGTTGATCTGAAGTTTGACCTTTATTGACAAAAGTTGTGTTCTTACAAATGTTTTGCGAATTAAGAATCCATGCATACGATTCAGTTGTAAGTATGGATAATATTCGTAACTTTTAATTTAATCGAAAATAATTAATGAAGCTAAGCTTAAAACTTATTAGCTATAATGCCGGGTCCAGACTGGTGAAACGTAACATGCAATGTAACATTCTGCCTTTCATTGCATGTTCGCTGCTGGTGTGGACGCATAGCGCGCTCATAACGCGCATTCACTACGAACCTCCCGTAGTCGTGTTCCTTGCCCCTTTGTGTTCGTCGAAAAACCGACAAATTTCGGATCGCTCCGCGCGCGGCTTGTAATGCTCGTAGCATGCGCGTGTAATGCACAATTCGCGCGCGCAAGACGTCCAAACTATGAGAAATTGTTACAAAGTGTGTTACCTTTCATGATACATTGCAGCAATGTGGACGGTGAATTCTTTCATTGCATGTTACATTTCATGTTACGTTTCACCAGTCTGGACCCGGCATAAGATGTTAAAATTGAATAAAGTATCTTTTGATGTTATTAAAGATAATGTCTTTTCAATTTGGGTTTATAATAAATAATACGGATTAAGCCTAAGTATATAATAACTGTACCTACTTAATGTACTTTAAACAACAAGATTCTCGTTTAATTATATAATGTTTTAGTTTAAAAAATCGTCTCGTTTGTTATTTATATGTACATTTGCAAGGTGAGAATTCGACGTCAGCAATTCGGTTTGACATTCACAACATGGTGCGATCGTGACTCACACGAGAAGTGCATCGTATACTAATCCCTAGTAAATAGTAATCTTTCCAATTCAATGTGATTAATAAGATTTTGATTAACATGTAGGTATATGTATTAGGAATCAATAAATTAATTGATTAAATGTTCTTATTATTAAATGTAAACGTTATCAAAACTAGGAAGTCCTTGGCAGATGAATCGTAAACAACTTTTGGCGATATAAAATATTAGACAACAACTTATTTTTTGGACTAGAAATTTTTGAAGCGATGCTTAAGGTAAAAATACAAATACTTATTGGACAAAATTTAACAAGATTTTTTAGATGAAGTGAAATGAAGTCTCTACTTTGTTGGTAAATATTGAATCCTGCACAAAGCTGTTGAGCTTTTTTTGGTTTTATCTAAAGGTAGCATTATTTAAGAGATATGAAAGACACTATTATTTGTGAATGTCGATTTCAATGTGTGTTTGTTTATACATAATTGATATGTATCTACACATAATAGGTAGGTAGTATGTATTATGCTTTGCCAGCAGACGTCTCTTGGACAAAGATCGTGTGTTAATTCTGAGCGGGTAGTGACGGGGGCGCGGGGTTCGGGGTTAGTAAACATAATCATGGCCTCCGCCCGTTCTACAATTTAGTAGCTAAATGGGAATGAAGAGTTTCCTCCCCGCGCCCCCACACCGACCCCGTCTGGCCCCGATGCCCACGCTTTTTATTAAACTTATTGAAATTACACACATTTGTGTACGTACATTATGTATACCAAAACGAGACGGTCACTCGCGCGCCTAATAAGAATTTCAAATACGATTGTCTCATGCTATGCCGCGGCCGCGGCGATCAGACGGTGCGGAGTAATTTATGTGAATCGTTAGCGGTAGTTGGTGACCCCAGGCGAGACCGTTATGAGAGAAAAATAACTAAATCGAGCGTCGGTGATGAGTCGCGAACGTGTACGCTATTGAGAATAAATAAAACGCGAGCATTATAAAGCAGTAATCTAACTCCTTAACTAGGTGCCACCCCCGCCCACGCCGCCCCGTATCGACCGTGGCTCTCATCTCCCAGGTACACGCAACACTTATCCCGGTTTTAATTGTCACCATGCGCTGATGACCTCGGCTATAGGTATTTGACACCCGTCGCGCTGTGTATTGACTTGAGGCTTAAAATATGAAATCTTTATTCACGAAATGGAAGAATGCATAACTCTGCATAAAAAAATCACACATTTTAGTAAAAAAAAAAATCGTATATCAAGCAAAACAATAATTGTTTATCATAGTCGTCAATGTTTTACTTATTCAAAAGCGGAGATTTTAATCTAAATAAAAAAACACAAAATGGTGGTTAGCAACCACAACTTACAAGCCGCGTTTAGGATCGTTATCGACGAAGGATAAGTAAGAAAAAAAATATTCATACAGAGAATTTACTTGACAAAAATAGGTATATACATATTTTATACACTCAACTGTCACTAATAATAAATCAGTAATTAATCATTTTAATTGAAAATTATGTAAATGTTGAAATTAATAGGTATTATTAAATGGGTTTTTAACAATCTGTAAGTCTTATATATTTCTAATTAATTAGAATTTGTATTTTCGACTAGATGCAATCTGAATTATTGCGTAACCGTTGCTTAAACTTGTCTAGATAACTGTGACGTCAATCGTGTCACTGCAAGGAAATGTTTACGACACTTGACTGAACTTAGAATCCAGTGCAAAATAGTTCGAAAAAAAAAATCACGAAAAACGTTTTATGTAATCGATTGATTGAAGGTATTTGGAAGGTAAATAAAAAGATTTTCTATACATATACATATACAAATATTATAAAGAGGAAAGGTTTGATTTTTTGTTTGTTTGTTTGTTTGTATGAATTGAATAGGCTCCGAAACTACTTGGCAGATTTGAAAAATTCTTTCACTGTTGGAAAGCTACATCATTTCTGAGTGACATAGGCTAGGTTTTATCCCGGAAATCCCACGGGAACGGGAACTATGCGGGTTTTTTTTTGAAAACGCGGGTGAAGCCGCAGGCGGAAAGCTAGTATCTAATACAAACAAATAACAACATAAGTATCAACAGATCCTTGAATATCTAAAATGTGGCATATTCGCGCTGTACAATGTAGCTTTTTTCGAATCAACATACATAAGTACAAAAAATCGTTGAAAAAACCTCAATACAAGCCAATGTCTGTTTTCATGACACATTATTGCCTCGTGCGAGCAATATTTCTCAACATCTTTTAAAGAGTTTGAGTATTGTAAATAGACGAAGCTTTCGTTGTGAGCTATAAACTTGAAGTTCATTCATTTGAAATTCGTTACAAATCTTTCCGAATATGTAATTCTTTTCTGAAATTATTTGAACACATCTTCATTATTATATTCGACGAGACTTTCCATTGAGTCAGCTATTCACATAGTACTTCTTTCCTGACTTGGCTCGCGGCCTACAAGATTATAAACTTTAATTAGATACTTAGAATAGACTGAATAATATCCGATTCGTATTCAAACATGTAACTTGTTTTGTAATTGGATTCGCTTTATTAAAAACGTGGGAAACTGAATTTTTACTGAAATCTGCCAAATGTTGGCGCTGCAGTTTTCTTTTATGGTATTTTACACCTATTGAATTCAGAATTAAACTTACCCATTTATCTTACAGAAGAGTTACATATTATTGAGTAATATTGAGTTTTTGAGCGTGATTGTTTGATCGCGTTTTGCTCAAAACAGTCAAAGAATGGTTGCTTGTTTTTGTGAGCCGGAGGATGAATATTTTTTCTCGGATTAATACCTATGCTAGTTTGCCACCAGATGAAAATATATAAGAACCGAACTAATACCTACACAATTTCCTTTAAAGGACCTACTCAATGCTGTAACTGAAACGTACATCACTATCAATGTTACATAATATGAGTTACATCGTAGTCATCCAGTAGTCTAGCACCGTGTGGACATATCACAGCAGAAGCGTTATTGTAAAGTTAGTGTTTATGTCTACCCTAACATTTACACCGAAGTGTGGTATTTCGCACTTTCGGCTCTAGACGACGTTTACGCTGTTTCCCACAAGTTATGTAGTTTCGGTTTGCAATAATAGCCACTTTACGAAATAAATGTCGTGTGAATTTTTGCAAATGTACATAATTAATATTAAAAACGTGCTTGAGCTAGTCAGTGTTTGAAATATAATAAATAATGCAGAAGTTTTTTTTCGATAAATTTACATAGCGTATCAACGGAATTAATAGAGTTGCGAATCGGCTAAAAATAGCATGATACTTGCGTAACTAGTAATATACTTAATAAAATATATTTGGAACGGTGGTTCCCATGGCAGTGGTAATGAGAAGCACAAACACGTCTGCGCTCCAGCGTGCTCGGCTGGCGGTGGGCACCGTTGCGTCGGTTGCGTCCTGGATGACGTCACGCGGTGGTGGCGGCGCGGCGCGGACACGTGAGGCCGGCCGCGGCCGCCGGGGTAGCCGCGGGCGCAACGAAAGTGAGACCGCGGCGCGGGGCGGGGCGCGGGCGGCACACGGTGGGTCGACGAACTTCGCGCATCCAACCGCACTTGTACAAGACGCTCTTATTGTTTTAAAATCCGAGTACGCCACTCGCCTTCTACGGACCCGGACAGATTCACCTACTAACTCGCTGTGATGATTTTTTCAAGTCATTGCACGTGTAAACTGTTAAACGTGTTAAATATCAATAAACATTAAGATGAGTTTTTATAACAGCTTATAGAATTCTTCATAATATGTAAAAAACGTCCTTTGCATCATAATTTATGTATATCTCCATTGATTATGAAAATTGTCATATTGTGTCCCTTATCTTAAATATTCACACCATTAACGATGACATTAGTGGAGAAAGTCTCGTATAGGTGTTTCTTGCAATTATCCAGCGGAAGTGAACAGCTGAAGCGAGTATCCGCCCGTGCCATGCAGTAATCAACCGAGGTGGAACGGTGGCTCTCATATTATGTGCACTTTATTATTTCTAACCAAACATACAGAGATACGACAATCCCGGTACACATTTCATTGTTTTGTAATCTTACATCTTGATATATCGTTTCGAACGAAGGCTATTACAGCCGTGTGACAATGAATTAAACTTAATAGCGTATCATTTGTTGAACCAGTTTAGTGGCACCGAATGTTTTACGCAAAAACACGGACGAAGCTTGACACTAACATATTATGTATACCTAAAACAATTCTGATGGCCTCAATCACACGTTGTGTACATAGCTAAACGTGATCTATATATTATCTAAATATACGTCATCCGATTATCACAATGATTATCAAAAATTTCGTACCCAGGTTACGAAGTTTTAAATACAAGATTACAAGTATCTATCAGCAATGGGTGTGTAGAAAGTGCAAACTTCACGTGAAGGTCGAATTGCGGAGGCTCAGCAGGAGACGTCGCGACGGCAGTTAACCGCTCCATATTGAAGGGATTTACGTGGATCTTGAATGAGCATTACGTACTTACTTGTTACGTATTTACTTACCTGAATACCACCCTTGATACATACACGACACATGAATAGAGTGATAACAGTGGATAGAGGCTATGCAGGAATTTTTTTAGATGTTCGTAAATACTAAATAAATTGCTATGGAACTAGAATCACTTGGATCTAGGATCTAAAGTACGAAATGTTTAATACGTTATGAGACCTTTTTAAATTCAAAACAGATTGTAACATATGTATCTACAAAACAAGAAATCATGTAAATGCGAGTACCTACCGTTTACATGTATCAGCCTTTCGAAAGGCGTTATTGTTGAAAATAGGTCCTTACTCCTTTAATATTTCCAAGTTCTTTTTCTACGATGTCAAATGTTAAAATAATGTATTATAAGGATCAATTTCTTTTAGTGTAGGTGTGTATAAAAGCTCTTCGAAACCAGTGGATTTTATAAATACGTTAGGGAATAGGTAATACGTTATACGGATTCTAGAAAGCGAACAAATTCAAAGGTCACGTCAAAGAATGATGAATCCTATAGTTATTTTTAAATTAAAAAAAAAAATAGTTTAAAAAAACTAAAAAAACACGCTTTTCATAGAAAACCGAACTAAAAAATAGAAATTTTTTATCAAATTAGTGTATTGTCATCGGTCCTCAATAAATCTACAAAGTTTGAACGAAATCTGGCCGTTTAAAGTGGGTCAAAATCGCGCCCAAAGAAGTCGGTTACAAACAAACATACAGGTGAAGCTAATATAAAGCGTGTAAAATATTCTAAACTAAAGGCATTGCTATCGTAAAGGCATTGTTGTATTTAGTGCTCTTACGTAAGTCCTAGTTATGTCTTAATGTTTCTATTACCGAAAATAAGTAGGTACTAATTTCACATAAACCCGTATATACCTGTGAATGCAGATGCATGCTAACAAAGACACATAGATAGCGGCGTCTGCGATTGTACATGCTTTATGTGCAGGCATTACCGTCACGTTGATTACTCTCGCATTAATCCAGACTATGTACCTATAGTACCTTAGTATCGTATCACTTACACTGCAGACCATTACGATCATTGCCTTGTAACCAATTAATGAGGAAACATCTGCTGATGCATTGCCTGGACACTGAGTATGTGTAAGATATGGAAAATTTATCTTGAATTGATAGCTAGGTTATGGAGAAGGCTGAAGGGAAAAGTTTTTATTTAGAAAGTTGGATATATGTCTTTCGTTTGTTATATAATGATTATTCAGTATTTTCATATGGTCAGTGCACAATTTTCATAAGTTATCGAAGGTTCTGTTTGTCCTTGTATGTTCTACCGATTTGGTTTATATGTGTATGAACTATCCCATTTATTGTTAAGTTTTCCGTACAAAGATTCCGTGTAAAGTTTTGAACAAATAAATGGCCTATGACCTTCATAAAATCAATTAGCTTCTGGGTTGATAGAGAATATCGAAACTGCTTGTATAATATACAGGTACACAAAAGGTGACAAACTATATCTTCATGTCATTTAATGCCATATTATTTACTTGATATATTCATTACTTACCTCATTAACAAACTCATCATCAGTTACCCATTTACGTGGCTAAAGCTGTCTACATCTACTGAGAATCCGTGATGAAATAGTTTGGCCCGTGGAACCTTATTAAAGCAAGTCGACATCGTGACATTAGAGGGTTTGAATATTTAAAGGGATCCGGTGCGAGCGGCGCTCCCGGCTGCGGTTTGTCGTCTCCTTCAATATGAATCCGGGCGAAAATTTTCGTCGAGCTCTTTGCTCGATTTTTCACTCTTCACACTCGTTTGTTTTTTGGTATTGCGTTTTAGATATATGGGTCAGGTGACAGCGAATATTTTTAATTTAAACGTGCTTTGCTTTATGTTTCGTTTTCACGTGAGGAGGTGATAACATGTGGCGTTGAAGAAAAGCAATAATGTTACAAAGTATAAAATAGTCGAACCAGAATTAGTTAATAAATTAATAACGATTTCATTAGGGTTAAATAGGTACATATTCAAATGTATATTTATTTTATACATATTTATTTTTCTGTTATTAATCAGCAAAAAGTGGCTTTTGGTCACATTGTTTTGACCGAAGATATTTTTTCATCTCGGAATTACTAAGAAACCGTCTTTTTGTCGAGATAACAAAACGTCTCGAAATTGCATCGTTGCATCCCAATCATAACATCGTGACCTACTTAAAAAAGAGACAGAACCTCGTGGTGTAAGAAAAAAAATAACAGCTTACTCGTTCCCTTTTTATGGAAATGAAGTTGTTTTAAAAATATGCAGTATTTAATAAAATTCGATATGCGTATCTTTATCGTTCCGTTCGTAGTTAAAATTTCCAATTAAAATACGAAAAAAGAGCGACAATAATTTCTCTCGTCATTGTTAACGTGAGTGGAGGTCATCAGTCAGCGTAACCGAAAAGTCGGTGCCGCGAAGCTGAGAACAGTCATATCATATCGATTTGTTAAGATGGCGTAGGTGCGGGGCTCGGCGGGCGGGAGGGGGTGTTGCTGACACAGCATGCAGCGCTTGCACCTGCATGTACACCATGTATGAACTATGGAACCAGTATCCAACCAAAATTGAACAAGACTATATAATTTAGACGTAAAATAATAAATCGTATAGTTTAATAAAAACACGCTATAGTCACGAAGTTATTGTATTGTCACCGATCCTTGATAAGTATACAAAGTTTGAATTAAATATGTCCGTTTAAAGTCATAATCGAGTATAAAGGAGTCGGTTACATACATACATACAGGTGAAGCTTATAAAAACGTGCTAAATATGCTTCCAAGAATGACTATGTATTTTTCAGATATGATTAATGGTGACTGATGGTAGTGATTGTATTGTATCAATGTTTATCACTTATAATATGGTACAAAATTCTTTAATTACACTCTTATTCCAAGATATTTCAACTGTTTGATAACAATTGCTTTATAACCAAATGTAACGATATAGACTTTGTGTATTTTCTTCAGTATTACTGAATCTCAAATTTTTCGTTAGTTAGCTTCAAAGGGATGATAGGACTACAACCAAGGAGATCATAAATATGTTCGAATAGAAAAATAACATCGACACTGAATATCACTGAAACACGTGTGCCGTCATAATTCGTCGTTCGCGCTACGTATCAATTTAAGCTAAAGTTGATACTTTCGTTCCGTTAAGTTTTTAGAATCGGTTTTCTTACGACCTAACCATTATGCGTTTCGTAAAGAGTTATTGGATGCCAAACGTCTCATTAGTTAGATTTTATTTGCCTTAATGATTGTTTGTTGGCTTCATTTATTCCTTAAACACAATATATGAAGAGTCGGGGATCTTCTTTCGACTTGATTATCAATTCAGCAATCTTGACACATCAACACATCGAATGACATTGTGTTTACTCCACCGTGTAGTTAGTTACCACTTCGACATGATGCAGTTTGATTAGGTAGAAGACCATAAAAGTCGTCATCAATAAGGCTTTACTTTTGATTTTGTTAGTGCAGCTTACCTGTAAAACGTTAATGGCCATCCTTTTACATCTTTGATTAGTTGGCGGAGTTGGTATCCAATCAGGTCAAGTGCATTCCACAAATTATGCACCAAAAAACGATATACACGTAACAAATTGGTGTTAATAAAAGTGCCAGTAAAAGTAAAAGGGATATGTGTCAAAATATTTGTGTGGAACAAGTTCCACAGTGAGATAGGTCGCGCCCGCTGTGAAAACAGTCTGGGGCAGCGAGCGGGAGCGCGTCCCGGCGCCCGATCGGTTGACATTGTTGTGTACTGGATGTAGTTTGAGCCTGCCAAGGTCGGGATGTATGGCTGTTTGTTTTTAAGGAATATGAGTTTTGTAGAGTGAAATTAAAAGAGAGTATTGCAAGTTGGGAACATATTATATATAGTTCATCGTTATGAATTTGTTAAAATATCAAAATGTATGATTGGTTTGAAATGGCAGATCATTAGCACTCCAATGATAACAGGGAATTTACTTTATTAATCATGACTGGATTTTATAGCCATATTTTTTTGTGATACCTATCGTAAATGTATCGACTACTTGGCATTAGATAAACTCTTTGAATGCTGTTTATGTTAATGCATTAGGTATAGCGATTTGATAAAAGAAATACAGAATTCAAATATGTATATGTATAATTAATTGTCTCATCTTTGGATGTTTCATTTATAAGGCCTACATGAAGACAGTTACGATCAAGATGGTTAGGCGATTTTCTATTCCAATATGTACCTAGCTCTGATCAATTTCCATTAGATTTTATAGACCGGGAGATATTGACACAAAATTTCGAGACACTTGTAACAGGATGGCGGTTCTACAGGGTTCTTAGTACGCAATGACAAAAAGAAAAATGATGGTGTGAACGCTGGTACCGGCGGCTTAGTCGCGTGGGCGTTAGTCGAACTCGTCGGAAAATAGCGAAAGTCAAACGATTTGTAACAGTATGGCACTTATTTTTCCTGTAAGTTTTAGGATCAACGAATATAAATACAAAATTTCAAAGATCTAGGTGTTGGAAATTTTCACTTATATAAATTAATAATAAATTAATTTTTCAAGTATGACAGCACTTTTTCCCCCTACTAGAAGTATGGCAAATATAAAACTGGTCACATTTTATCAAATACTCTCCAAAAATCCAAATGCAATACTGGTACAAAAAGTTTGGCGAAATAAAATTTTTTTGCAGATTTTCGGCGGTATGGCGACCATTTGGAATCGTCCGAAAAGTATGGCATGGCGATTTTCGTAAATGGCTGCACGACGATGGTTACAGCTTAACTGTGCAAAAGTTAGCCTGGTACAAATGGTTGAATAATTGTTTTATTTAAATCAACACATTCGCGTCGGTATGTCGCGGCGGGCTGTAAGTCACACCGGAAAAAGTATGGCATGACACTACCGCCTACTTCTTTTTTTATGGGCTATCGGTAAATTCTAAAATTTTTGTGTTACAAATCGTTTGACTTTCACTATTTTTCCGACGAGTTCGACTAACGCCCACGCGACTAAGCCGCGGGTACCAGCGTTCACACCATCATTTTTCTTTTTGTCATTGCGTACTAAGAACCTTGTAGAACCGCCATTCTGTTACAAATGACTCGAAATTTTGTGTCAATATCTCCCGGTCTATTACAGAAATGTTTTAAATAAAATGCACATCATCTCTTCATTATGTCATTTTCTTATTGGAGTTTTCTCCATAATATAATAACAAGATACTAAATATAACTCCTTCACATTAATTGTCTTTTAATATAGAGGGAAGATATCTACTTTGATGTAAATTTATAAGGTGTTAATGTTTTAATGTCTTTACGCAACTGCAGTAATATTTTTATGGGTAGCGGAGGTGGAATATTTTAGTGTTGAAAACTTGATATTATCGAATGATAATATGTTGTAATTGATAATTGGGTTCATATCGAAAAATTGTACAATTTATGGTGTATCATTTATAATTAAGGACTTACTTATGAACTTCTGAGGCGATAAAAATAATCTATCGCATTTCAGTTTTGAATTTTAATTAATATTAATTAACAATAGAATTAGATAAGTTGAGTTTTTTCAGCATCGTCGGCTATCTATTTTGGACAACTGCTTGTAGAATCTTATTTTGGTTTATAGTGGTTTGAAGGGCCATTAATTCTTTGCAAAAAAAAAGAACAACATATATAATATGTATGTGTATCCTTTATCATAGTTATTATTGCACTACCCATTTATGTATTTTGGTATTTATTCCTCTATTGTACCAAAGGTTGTCTGGAAGAAATCGCTCTAAGCGATAAGACCGCCAATTGTACTTAGTGTAAGTTATATTTAAGTGTTTGTATTTCTTGTTTTGTTCTCTTGAGGTGCAATAAAGTATTTATAAATAAATAAATAAATAAACAACAAAAAATAGTTAGTTGAATGAAAGGTTAATAGCGTTATCATTCTGAGTTTGAACATTATTATTTAAATTTTAATTATTGTAGGTACCCACTCTACTAATCCAATTAAGGTTTTTGCAATTATTTATAAAAAATCCGTCTCCATGTTATAAGTAGAATCTGCACACCTATTATAATAGTCTATAAGCTTACTCTTCCTCTTTACACATTAATTTTCGTAAACTGAATAATTTAATGGAATTTCGTGTTACAGTGGCCCAGTCAGAAGACTCACCGGTTGCAATGAAACTCAAGAAAATATGCCTTAAAACGCCTATAGGCGAGGAACAGGCGGCACAAGCTGTATTAGACCCTGCGATAGGTAAGCGTATTCGTTAATACAACCGCTAACATCACCACACATGTGTATACCAACCAGCGAATAGCCTTATTGCATTCGTAATAAGTTCCACATTAATTAAACTTGCATTCCCGACATGGAATATGTCGCTTTCAATTGATGAACTGCTTTTATTTTCCACGGCATCGAGCGTCGCGACTCGCGGCTATGATGTCATAAATTTTATTGCGCAAACTATTTCATTATATTATAGTACGCAAAAACCACATTTATTCGAGTCCCCGCCGAAATTATTTTCCGCTTTACGTGTTATCTTTGTCTAACTCGTCTAATAAACATTTTAATTGTATTCAATGTCACTGTTTTGTTCAATGCCTACGTGTATCTTGTTAAGGCTAAAGACGATTGGTTAGTGAAAAGTAACGACTCCTGTTAATTATTTTTCCAAATTACCTATTAAATACTTTCATACCTACCTATCGAAAATGATATATTAAGTTTAAAAGAAAAGAATCTTATATTAATAACTAGCGGTCCGCCCCGGCTTCGCCCGTGGTACATAATATTTACGTTTTCTCTACATAAGAACCATCCTCGTTCTTCAAGGAATATAATAAAAAAAGAATTATCGAAATCGGTTCAGCCGTTCTCGAGTTATGCGCTTACCAACACATTTTGCGATTCATTTTTATATATAAGAAGAAGAAGAAGGTTAAAGTGTTGTAATATAAAATAGTTAAAGGAAAGTGTTATAATTAAATCTTAATTAAGAATACGATAAAGTTACCTCACTCTTTAACTCTGCGGGATGACGTAAAGAGTCTAAATATACCACATTTCTAAATCGGTTGAAGCATTCACAAGTTATGTTTGAAATCGTATTAAGTAACGAATATAGTAAAAGTACCCATTAAAAACACTATTTTAGTGTAATTAATCGATAATAATCTTATTCTTATTCCAAGTTTTGTTTTTTAATAATTTAAAACGCTTGAGAAATCTTCATACGTAGTCTATATGCCGACAAAAGGATTATTTTGACTTATTTTTACTGTGGCTCTATTGGCCACAGCTTTATTATAGATAGCCGTCAAAATGCACTATCCAACACGATAATAATTTTTCAATTGGAAACAGTAGTTTCTGAGATAAGTGAGGTTAACCCACCATCCAAACAAACTCCTCTGCTTTATAACGTTAGTTCAGATTACAATATGAGCGTTCATAAGCCAAGATGCATACTCTTTTAGACAGACAAGCATCATGCTCGTATCAACCCATACCATCAAATGACATTGCCATTACTTCCGAGTAGGCACTTATATCATGTCCGCCTATAAAAAATTCTATGTTAGAACTTAGAATACTCGGAAAATATTAAATCGTAGTAAAGCGTATAAGAAATAGTCGACATCAGGCTGTATGAGATTTCTGTTCTTATATCACTGTTAGCGTATGCTAGACCATAACGCAAGCTAGTCCTGCAATCCAACTACTCCTACATTTGTATTTACGATAAAATTTGTTTGAAAAGAAATAAAAAAGTTTGTTGCCTGACTTTAGTAAGCCTTTAGGCACAGCTTTTGGTGATAATCCGGAATGATGTAAAGGTACTAATATAGTATATTCATATTGCTTTATTATACTATCGCAGTTTACCATCAGAACAGGGAACGACATTTAATGAAGTACCTAGCTGCCTACATATAATATGAGAACTTAATTCTTGATTGATACAAAAAAATAAATGCAAAATTAAACACCTGCGCCATTATTGAAATAAGGTCAAACTATGTTTGTTACTTTATGGTTTCTGTTTCTGTTTGTCGACTCTGTTGGAAGAATTTTGTCAAATCTATCTGTAAGATCTTCTAGAAATGAAATTTTAATACATTGTGGTAGTTAGTTAGCACTCGTATTTAAATTTTGATGACTTGCATGTGTTGTGTGCAAAACTACGGAATGTTTCACGTTTATTCCGCGATTAGTGCGCTTTTTAGCGGGTGGTTTGTTTTGATTTGCTAAAATGCTTGTGTTATTAAAATAAGTATTTTTTATTGTTTCGAGGAGTTTTATACTTTTATAAAATTGATATGTATAATTTAACGGCATTCGACCTTCACTGTTACATCGGAGTTTTTCTATTAGCTCGCAAGTTCAACCGATTGATCTATTTATACTGCTCCATTTAGTGTAACGTGATTAATTTTATAAACATTTTATATTCTAATCCACTCTTCTGTATTGATATGGATTAATATAATATTCATTCCATTTTAATTTTATGTGTAACGGCGGGGGCACACGATGCGTTGCGGCGGCGGTCCGGCGCCGGAGCGGTGTCGCTGCGTCGTCTTACATAGAAATATCTGTGGCATGTCACACGATGCGCTCCGGCGCCGCACCGGACTTGCAACCACCAAGACGAGGCGGGGAGGGGTGAATGCGGTGCGACGCCGGAGCGGCACCGCTCAGTTGTTTTGCGTCACAAGGAAGGAGACACGCTCGCTTTTCATTAACAGACTGTCCAACGCTGCTACGGCGCCGCTGCGACAAGACAACGTTACGGCGCCGCACCGCTCGTGTGCCCACTGACACGGTGAAATCTTTGCGGTGCGGCGCCGCAACGCATCGTGTGCCCCCGCCGATCACTCATTTAGCGTGGATAGTATAGACTAGCTGTTACCCGCGGCATTGTTTGCGTTGTTTCGTTTACCTCAGGTACCTCCTAAACTAAACCAATATTTTTGCATTTATGAGGTACATAGTCCCAAATCTAGTCTATTCTGTTGTTCTGGGTGATACATCTAGGTTGATTGGAACTGTTATCTTTTGATACCTACTTCTATAGAATGTCGATTATGATCTTAATTTGGAAGCTGTGATTGCACTTGGTCTATGTGCACATGATGTAGGCTCGTATAAGGGCGAAGTTGAGTTAATTAGGATTAGTTTGCATTCGAGTAGTGGTTGTACGTGAGGCGATTAGCAGACGGCCGTCGCTTGCCGCGACGCTCGTGGCCGGCCGCGGCGGGTCGCGGGCGGCGTTCCTCCAGCGTGCGTGGCACTGCAGCTCTCCTCCACCGGCGGTAATTTGATTGGGCCCGAGCTGTCACCTATGCGCCGCAGTCGCCCGGCCGTCGCTCGCCGGCTATCGATTAGAGCCCCCGCTCCCCGGCCGCCCCGCCGCCCGCGAACCGGATCTCGTCACGCCGCCATTGTATACCCGCGACGCTTAAACGCATTCGTTTCTCCCGATGCGAAAACGACGCATTCCTTCCGCGCGCCCGTCCGCCCCGCCCCGGCCGGCCACGCCGCGCGGCGCCTATCGGGACCGC
The DNA here is from genome assembly GCF_061535395.1 of Colias eurytheme. NCBI lineage: Eukaryota > Metazoa > Arthropoda > Insecta > Lepidoptera > Pieridae > Colias > Colias eurytheme. The sequence goes on along the minus strand of NC_142997.1, from coordinate 7,625,166 downwards.
ATCCGACCTCTCATTACTTATTTACACCGATTCAATGCCGATCAATGACAACCTACACACAATACACATCCCTCCGCTTACCTCCAGCTACACTATTTACCTTTGACATTAAAGCTTCAATCTTAATTCTGGAATGTTCCATTGCGAACGGGCATGTCTCGCCTCAATGTATCTACGAAGTTTTTAATGTCCGCTAATGCAATACTTATAAACATATTTGAGAAATAAGTAACACTAACGAGTATTGCACATTGCGATGAAATGTTGCAAGTTGCACTTGAACAACTCATAGACTCAACGGCCGGCGCTCGCGCAGCTCTGTTATTGTGAAATTCTCGTTGCGAAAGACCTAACTTGAGATAAACTGTCACTTATTCTATAAGATGTCGGTTTAATGTCGTACATAAAAACCTCGTTAAACCATACATAAATTAGTTTCTTATACACATCTTACATTAAAAAATATTTCTATATATGCTGTTAACGCGTTTATATGCACTTACACTCCTATAAAACAAACTATAAAACTGAAGAGATAAAAATGTGAGATGGAATAACCTACATGCACTTTTATTACGATTCATTTTTATCTACTGAATATTTTTCTAAGAAGCAATCATGAAATTTTAACGGCTTCTATTCAAGTAGATGTACTCACTCGGTACATTAGCTAAATTAGATATGCTTTATATTATTATAATAGGAGACGTTAAGTCTGGCACTGAACAAAGTCTGATGAATGAACATTTTTTTAGATAGGGAGATGATACCATACAAATACATAAAACTGAGTTGCCTTTTCGTAATGAGGAAATATAAGCTTTTTAGTTTTTATTGAATGGAAGTGTATTCCGATTGTAGTATATTGAGTATTGACCACTAAACCATTAGTATATAGATATTATTTTTTTCTGTAAGTTTTTTTGAACTTTCACTGAAAGGTAAAAATAACAGTTTAATATTGCCTCCGAATTATCGAACCGTTTTATGTATAATAATGTAATCTAAAATCTAACTCTGTTATCTCCAACGTAAATATGTACTAAATATGATAAGAATATTTTTCTGTAAAAATGTCTTCAATTTAGTTTATTATTCTATTTGAAAAAATTAAGAAGAAATCCGATTTTACAAAGATACTACTCCGATAATTTTAAACTTGAAGGTATTTAGCTACAAATGTTTATGTTTTACTCGTTGATCATGTTATAGAAGAACCAATAATTCAATTGATTTATTAATCATTTTATATCACACACTTCACATACCTACACATAATATGAACTGAATCCTAAGGAATTATTAACCCGTGAAAAAGCTGTAGATAGATGCGTTAGTACCAATGAAAACTTTATGGACATGTTGACAAAACGAACAGGCTGTTTAAGGGGTCGTAAAACGAGGATTTAAATATCTTTCCGTATGCTCTTAGTCTCATTAACATGTATAGCCAAGTTGCATTTAAATAAAGTAGTGCAATCACTTGACCTCTGATACGATAAGTACTAACATACAATAGTTAGCTCAGTTATGGTTGCTACCATTTGTTTGTATCGTGTATCTTAAGCGAAGGTGGCCAACAAACACACTTCTTGTAATCATCAAACTACTTCAGGGGTCAAGTGAATATTTCAAGTGTCTAAAAATAAAGCGGATGCTACCTGTCCACTTTCTATCTGACCAGGCAAGGTCATGTTAATTCACATACCATTAACAAAGATAAAGGTATATCTAGATAGAAATGTAGTAAAAATAAAAATGTCTAGTAAATGTGTAAGTTGTCCGTTTCGCGGGACAGTTTCAACGTGGAGGGAACTTTTACTCTCGTAAAGGCCCGGAAACCGCGCGCTCTGTGGTCCCGTTCGGGAATTTAGAGCTGAATGAATATTTATCTGTTGCTTTTGGTTTTCATACAATTTGTACGAAAAATACAGTATTTAATAATGTATTAATTAATTTGAAGCATTTCTTGTACTTTGTACGAAATCGTTTTGGTTAATTTAATTTATTGAAATTCACAAATAGTAACTAACTTATCGCTAACCGCAAGTTAGATTTTTTGTTTTTTATTACTAAAGCTTACAATGAAAGATTATACCTAGTTCTCTTCAGTCGGTACGGTCTCCTACCGAATTCACTACGTAGATATATTATATTTGTGAGAAATGGCAAAACGATCAAGAACAAATCTTCTTTTCCACGTTCAGTATTCATTCTAATATTTTCTAATCCTCATTTGAAGTTCAATTTACCTATAATTATATTAATCGAATGTAATATAAATAATAATAATATATTAAAAAAAAAACAGTTCCATTCAAAATATGCTATTAGAATTGAAATAAATGCTCTCAGCCAATGTATTTACGAGTAGTATTTGTTTGACTAGTTCGCTCTATGTCCCTAAGCCAGCTCAGTACCGAGTTGTCCAACGTGTAAACAAACTTTTAGCGTCGTAAAACATACTCACATTACACAAAAATATCTTAACAACCCATCTAAGCCTACGACGACATCTTAGAAATCCACGTCTTTTTAAAATCAGGTGTAATTATCAACATGGATAAAAAAACAGCACTATAAATTCCATGTAAATGAACAAGCACATCAAAGTTAGCGGAACAAAAAGATTTTACCAAAAAAGGCGATATAGAATCGAATTTTTGTAGTAGCTCATGAATACGGGGATCTTGTTCGAGCACTTGGCACGAGTTGGAGGTGTTTGATACCGAGTGGTATTTAGCTCCACCACAGCAAACTGAAGATAAACAAGTCCTCTTGGCTGGAAAAACGTTGACTTTTTACGCTTTATTCTTAATTTCTTTTTCATTCTTTCGCGGCTCTTTTCACAAGCTTTTTGTACGGATTACCGTGCACCGTGCTGAATGCGACTCATTTCGGATTTAAGTGTTGTCTTGCTACTGATCTTGAGTTCATTTCAATTTTGAGAAATAACAATTGCTTCTTGGATTCTTTGGTAAACAATGTATTGTTTCAATATAAAGTACGATTTTTAATTACGGAATAGAGCATTGGAGCAGTTGTAGCCGTATTATGATTTAGATTTTAGACAGACGACATACTTTATCGTGTTGATTTTGATTTTGTTTTGTCGCATAGAAATTTCTGCATTGAAAAATGATTATATTCTGTTGAGTAGGTATTCACAATGAGGTCTATCTACTTCATGACTTGAAATTTCTAAAATGTTTGTCTCTTATCCTCTTTCTTTGTAGAAAACAGTATAGGTATAGTGTTAAAGGAAAACCAACAACTATAAAAATTCACGTTTTAATGTAAATTACTTTCTCTTATCGTGTCCCACACTTTAATAATAATACGTATAATTAGATGCCTACTTAACTGCTATTTATATACAGAGTTAAGTTTTAATTTCGATTCGCCAGACACGGGCAGGATATATGTATTTGTTTCATAGAAATGTCATTGACCCCTATGAATACAGTAGAGGCGTCGCGGTTTAAATACTAGGTACCTTAGGCGGTGACGCGCATGCTTATTTCTAAGGTCGCACCCGCCAACCTTTCGATAGAAATGATATCAATTAAATGAGCATCGGTCGGAATCGAGCCTGGAGCGGGCCCGCGCCTCAGCGTCTCCGGAGGCCGCGGTCCCTGGAGATGAGTGGTGATCGGGACCGCGACCGCATCTTACCGGCGACCGCTGTTGTCACTGCGGTGTTTCGCGGGCGGGTAGATTTATTTGGACGTACCCCCCTTGGGTGGTACGGGGTGGGCGCGCCACCCACACCGCCACCTCCACACATTTGACTGGATCAATAAGTAAGCAAAGGATGCCCGAGTAGAAAAACCATACACCCGACCACCCCAAGGGGGCACACGTAACCGACCCCCCCACTAGCGGGGGCCTCCACAGATTGCCATTTTCTCTTTGCCTACGCTTTAATTAGTTGCGTAGTGATGCGAGTGGAACCATAATCCCGTGTTATTGAATTGCCGAATATGAACTGATCCCCAAATATGTAGTATACATACACAAAGGCAATTAATTATTTTCCACTTATAAAATCACCACGACATGAACAGCGCGGTTACCGCATAAACTCGATCTCGATAAGTTTACTTTATGGCTAAACGTTTTTCAAAAGCACATACAATATATTTTCCTTTAAAACCAAACAAGTTATATATTATGAAAGTCAAAAGTGTAGCGGCTCAAACAAAGCTGTTCCATTATGTCCTAATCTAGAATCTTCGATGCTGACAATGCCACCATGGCGGGAGATAAGATAAGGTATGATACGACGTACCCCAGCTAAAATACCTTATACAAAGCTCTCCTATTGAAATACCTTGTTAAAATTAATCCAAATATTAAAAGATCGTTTTATTTTCAGTTTATTACAAACATCGTAAAATGCCAATAAGCCAGCTACAACTTGAACGAAGTATGAAACCGTAATTGTGGTTAAAGTTTTATACAAACTTCAAATTAACCAAAAAGCCATGTTCACTTAAATTGAGATTTATATACTCGAAATAATTATTGTTTAAATTCATATCTTCAGCTATATTTAGCCATAAACATGTTTGATATTCATGTTGTAAGCAAAACATCGTTTTGCATACCGTTTCGCGCTGTGGCTATAGTTTCGTAGAATAACACGATACACTATAAACTTTATAATTTTCAAGTACCGTTACGTTTGAGATTTGGCTTGTACATTTGATAAATTACCAAGATGAGGTAAAAACTAACTTTATATTATACGTTCATTTAAAAATAGAATCGCTACTACCGAAGAACTATTCGACATGCAGATTTCATATTCATAGAAAATATAACACTTTACTTATTCGACTGAATAATATAAAATCTAAAATTGGTATGGGTTGCTTACATGTTTAATTCACGTAAATAGAATTAATCAAATTGAAAAATGAAATGCTGAAATTATGAAATCTGTCCTGAAATACCAAACAGGAGCTGTAATTTTACTCCCTACTAATATTATAAATGCGAAAGTAACTCCGTCTGTCTGTCTGTTACGCTTTCCCGCTTAAACCTCTCAACCGATTTTGATGAAATTTGGCACAGACAATCTTTAGACCCTGAGAAAGAACATAGGCTACCTTTTATCAAAACACCACGCGGGCGAAGCCGCGGGCGGAAGCTAGTGCTGAATATAACGAATTACATTTGTTAAAAACTTTTATTAAACTTTATCAATCCATAAGACTGTGTCTATGTGGTGTCTATAGTTATTCCACGCTATTATTACGCTTGACAATATTATTCACCAACATAGTTAAAACCCAATGCTATACATATATGACTTGGTTTAGAAAAAACATTATGTATAAAGAAGATAAGACTATCCGGTATTTGATTGTACGACACACCTTATCCTTATGTCCTCTATTTTTTATTCTAAGAATACTTCGCTATTAATTAAACAGGCCTTATTATTTATCTATACATATACGTAAAACTAGTAGCTGACCCTGGTTTCGTCTTATTATACCAAAGAAAAATTGTCACAAACTTAAATATTTACAAGTTCAACTCCCTGTCGTATTGTATTCTAAGTTTGTGCATAATTTAATGCAAGATTTAGCTCCGGGTAGACTTCTCTAGTTTTTTAGAAACATTACGAATTTCTAAGTAATGAGATCAAAATTTTCTCAATAGGATTGAAGTAATTTGAAGGAGAAGGTGCGGTCGCCTAAATTGTAGTAATATTCATGATAGTTAACTTATACATATTACTACATACATATATATTTGAACTTCCGATTCTTTGAAAAATTTATATGGTCATCTCATCTCAACTCATTGATCATTGACTGTGTCCAAATACCTAATCAAAATACCAAATTAATGCTACAGAAGCAATGGCAATGATTCAAGCAGAAGAAACTTGTCTTGAAATCCCTTTTACGCGAGTCTTTTCACGCGAAGCCAATCGAAATAATTATCATAAAGTAAATCCCCCACAATTCGGCCGCCCCCGACCGAAGCTCGGTAATGGCGGCTCGCGACAGCTAGAGATGTTCCGTGTGAGATGTATCGATATTTTAATTTTTATTGTGTTTTATTTTTGGTGTTCGAAACATGTGCTGCTTGTTTTCGTGTTATTTGTAGTTTGGTGTAACAGTTATCTTTTTAATAGATTTTGTTTATACAGATTTGGATTGTTAATGTTAACATTTTTTTATTATTAATTTTATTAATTCTAATGTTATAATTTAAACGTGCTTATTGTGTAGTCAGTCACCTTGCTGTACTCGAGTTTAAACTGTATACAAATTAACAAGTAAACAAAACGCTATGACCCGTAGCACTTAGGAAAAATGTAGCTTTTCTTCCTGTTTAATGTCCATATTAGTGTAAAATATAAGAATTTTATGAGATTTTTTAGTAATTCGTAACTCAGTTTTATTATACATAAACATATTTTAATTAATTGATTATTGAGTCCAAAATTAAATGTTTTTGTTTTCCTTTTAACGTTGAGAGACGCGTCTGCCTAATTATAAATTTAAAATAGTATCGATAACACAAAATTTAACCTCGAAAACTGCTGCTATCATTTCTATAATGGAAAACAAAAAGTAGTAGTTCTCTTTATCCCTCTTAGACAACCCTCGGCTTTTATTGCCGCTGGAATTAACGTCGCCCTTAACATATTCTTTGCAAATTAAACAAACTGTATTTCGGATTTAAACGTAGACTTTCTTTGTTACTGTCCCGTTGGTTTATTTGGACTCCTCATCTAAACATACACATATAAGTAATAACAAAAACAATTAGTCGTTCGAATCCGATCTTTCCTGCCCATGTATAGAGTGTAGAGTGTAGACCACCCCGCGGTGAACACGTGTTTTGCTATAATCGCACGTCGGCATTTAGCTCGGCTAGTCTTTATTAACCGTGTGGTTTATGCGAGGAATCTGCGTGATAATAATAAGTAGCCAGTACGCACCCACCCCACGGGCCCGCACCCCCCTCTCCGCCGGCCGCACGCGCCGCGTTACCACACAAAGGCCATCTTAACTTAAAACCGGTCCTCGATATCGCCAAGTTTTAATTTATGTACTGAATGAATTATTAACATGACCTAATTGTTTCGGCGGTGCGACGCTTTAAATTTTATACGGCGCATTGCTTGCGACTTCGCCATCATGGGTGTGTCTCGTCACAATTAAACATTAATGCAACTTTCCAATTCGACTTGCTTCACAAATATATCAGTGAATCTCTCTTTAAAACTTGATCTACCAATGATACACGTTAGGTACTACTGTTCGTTAAAGACATTGGTTATATTTAACCGTTAACCGATCTCTGACTCTGTTTATTATCTACAATTCTAATCACAAAATATCACCACTCGTCTAGCGGCACATACACGGGGATAATAGGCATATTTACTTTTACATGTAACGTTTATTAGGGCGTCATTCAACAGCAAGTAACAAAAAGCCGAAGCCCAAAGCGTACGTTTCGCACGCACCTGCCTGTAGCGAGCCCAAGCGTTCCCCGCGTCTCTCGTAACTCACAAGGCACCTAGGGAAACAGAGCATAACCAATTAATACCACCCTATGTCAAACTGATGATTTTATGACTAACTATTACTTAACGGACATTAGAGCATCCATATTTTATTTTCATATCGTCTCCACAATCTATGGCTGTCTATTTGTTTTACTTTTACGTTGCTTTGGTGATTATTCTGATATTAATTTATTTAAGTATGATATGTTTCTGTCCTGTATTTATGTACGTTTTACAGAAAATTTGTTTGATCGTATTAATGATAGAAATTATTCACATACAAAAAATTGTCCGAATTGACCGAAACTAAAGATTAGGTGTGATCTACACCTAGGGGCTCTATACTTATTGGTCTGATAAACAGAATTTCTGTATTGATGTTCCTCTTCCATCTATTGCATTTAATATGTGATTCATCACACCATAAACTATTTATAATCCAACCTTATGTTTACCTCTGAAGGATCTGAAATGTTTGTTGATTTTATATACAAGAACTACTCGAGTTTTCTATAAGCATAACATAGGTATAGCTTCCAACTTATTGGTAAATGCTATACATAATATTATGTATACTTTCATAAAAAAATTATGTATTTACGTTAGATTTATTATTCCCTATCACAAACGAAAGTGTTCCAGTAAGTCTTCAATACCTTCGTAATATGCTGGTTAAAAATATGATCTCCTTTTTAATACATAGCTCCTTGAAAAGAGAAACAACATATGAAAGGCTGGTTTTAAAAGTTCTGAATAATTTCTTTCCAGCTTATCTATTATATTATATCATATATGAAATGACAAATTACGTATGAAAATATACGAAAGTGTTAGGCAGCCTTATAGCCTAACTTAGGCTATAAGGGACATTATCAGCAAGTGATGAAATCTGTTCTTATTATTATCAAGCTAAACAAAAATATCAATTAGTAACGTATTGTAACAAACATTTGATGCGAATTCCAGTGGCAATGGAGGAGGAATCTAGCGAGTTGCCCGGCGGCGACGGGCTGGCGCCGAAGCAGCGGCACCAAGCAAAGCACCGCGAGCTGTTCCTCTCGCGGCACGTGGAGACGCTGCCGGCCACGCACATCCGCGGCAAGTGCAGCGTCACGCTGCTCAACGAGACCGAGTCGCTGCTCAGCTATCTCAATAAGGATGTGAGTATGTACTGCCGCCGCGACACATTGTTTCTCTTATTTTATTAGGTTCGCTGGCGTTGTTAAAGGAAACCCGTATAGTTTCTATTATGAAACCTATGTCCGGTTTCAAGTGTAAAATTAAGTTACCAAATTGCATCGAAATCGGTTTAGTGATTAAGGCGTGAAGAAGAGATAGACAGAGTTTCTTTCGCATTTGTAATATTAGTAGAGAAGTAGAGATTAGATATGTTATGGTTTTTTCTTATTTGTGCATTACCGTTTTTGGTAAGCGTTAGGAGAGATAACGGGTTTAAATGGAAGGGTGACGCAAACTTATCGATCTTAGTTGCAACTTTACTTTTTTAAATGTCATTAGAAATTTTATTGTTTTTTTATTCCGTTTTACCACGACAAAATTGAAATTATTTCTGAGAAATAGAAAGCTGCAAAATCAACTGAGAAAAATGTTAAAACTTTAATTTGATCTCGGGGCTTTAATTAAAATCTTGTTACTGTTAAAGTTACTGTTATATTTTCAAGATTGGTAGTTTATTTTGTGAAAAAGTTATGAGACAGGACTTATTATTTTTATTATATTGTATGCCTTAGAAATTGTGTATTAAAATGTAGACGAAATTTGTTTAGGGTATAATTAAAAAAAAAAAAAAACGCTCATTTGATATGTCCGGGCGAGTAAGTAACAATAATATATGATGAACGCCAACTAATAAGGAAATGAGCATGCACTTACCGTCCTATCTCGTATCAATGTCTGCGTTTCCTGCTATATTTTATTACTGTCTCTATAGTCTACACATATAAGGATCGCCGCGTCACAGCGATGTTAATATTGCAAGGACACAAGTGTAATGGAATAATTTCTGGGATCGATTGAGCGGAACGCGACGCGCTTCCGCTGCTCTTTTACTTGTGTAGATGTTTAAAATTTTTATTGGGTTTAATTTAAAGAATAGAAAAACTCTATTCCAATTCAAACCTTCAAATTCAAACCTGATTTTTTTGTTTGGCTAAAGATGCGAATTCGAATACCGTCTAAATAAAGCATTTGAATGCTAAAAAAAACTAAATATCAGAATATTGGGTTGTTTATAAATAAGGTAACGAGGCACAGCATCACGATGTCAATTGTTAAGGAATACAGTATGATATTCTGATCTATCTTCATGCCCATGGATAGACCTAGACTTTTTGTTGAATGTTCATGTATAATGTACATTATAGATGATTGAAATAGATTAATTTCGATCCGATTAAAAATACTACCACAACCACTCTATTTAATATGATTGTTATGATGTTTATAAATATTAAAACACAATTTTTCTGTTTGTTTCAGGACGCATTTTTTTATTGTTTAGTATTTGATCCTTCACAAAAGACTTTATTAGCAGATAAGGGTGAAATCAGAGTTGGAAGTAGATATCAGACTGAAGTAACTAATTTATTAAAAGAAGGTAAGATATTCCAATTATTTTAATTTCACATAGTCTAATGTTTCATAATTATATTTGAATAAAGCTGAACTCGATCATTTATAATTATTTATTACCCATAAACATATTTTTATTGACATGAAAAATCACGAAAACCAATAAGAAAACAAAACCTGGTCATTAGTATACAAAAATATATGTTTATATTATAATAAAAATATATGATGAAAATGATTAATGTTTAGGTGTTATGATTAATGAATTCTCAGTATGTACAGTAACTGATGTTCTAATAAATTTCCTCTTCTATAATCAAAATAACAAATATTATATAGTCAAGGAATTTATCAATTGAGAATACCTACTTGGTGGCAATGACTTAAAAAAATTGGTTTTTTCTAGTTCATACTTAGTATGTACTAACATTAATTGTATCATGGAATTCTAAATATCTGAGTGTATTACAAAATAAGTATGTATGCATTATTGTTATCATGATAAGGATGATACTGAAAATTTAATTAATTTTCAATTGTTATTAGAAAACTTATTTTGACGGAGATTTGGTATACATACAACATTTATCTACACAAATATTTTAAAGATTAAAACGCATAAGAATTATTGTGGGTGACCATAAAACACTTTTGTATTAAATTATTAATTATAGTGTCATAATTTGGTTTTACTAACATTGCATTTTATTGTTTATTGAAGTGAAAACTTCTTTAGCGGCGTTGAGCACTTTTTCTGTAATGGGTATAAAATCTTAAACTCGCGTCAGGACACGTGACCTGATCGAAAAAGCGTAAGACGGATACCATTCCAAAATATCAAACATGCTCAACGTTAATAACCCATTATTCACTTCTGCCGGCACTCCCGGAGTGCAACCCGACTTTTTTTTTGAAACATAACTAAGTATTACGCATTGTATTATAGGCGAGGAGGACGGTCGCAGCGGCACCGAGCTAGAAACGCTAGTGTGGACGCCGCAGCACGGGCTCACGGACCGGCAGATCGACCAGTTCCTCGTGGTGTCGCGCTCGGTGGGCACGTTCGCGCGCGCGCTCGACTGCTCCTCGAGTGTGAAGCAGCCCTCGCTGCACATGTCCGCCGCTGCTGCCAGCCGGGACATCACCCTCGTGAGTAAACATGCTCTACGTAGAGACTGTATTGTTAGAGTCCAAGAGTATAGTCCCATTCGGGAGATCAACCTCGTGACTTGTTGCTCTATGTAGAGACCATGTAGTAGGACAGTACACTCCATAATATTGAGTGGGACTCTACTAGCCGGGACCTCACCCTCGTGATTTGTTGCATACGCTCTACGTAGAGACTGTGTTACTAGACTATACAGTACACACTCTACCTAGAGACTGAATAGTTAGAGTGTGCATGAGCACGTCTTTCGCCTTTTCGCCTTGTCAAGGCGATAGACGCTGGTTCGAAACCCATCTTTGATCGAATTTTTTATATTCTTTAACAATTCGCACATTTTTAATGCTATAAATCTAAAAATCAAGTTATTATTATAAATTATCTGAATGTACCAATTCTATAACACAGTTTCTGTCATCAGTTTGTAATCCTGTATGTGTGTGCAATAAAGAATTTTTCATTCATTCAGTTCCACGCAATGGACACACTACACGCGAGCGGGTACAGCATAGAGACGGCACTGTCCTCGCTAGTGCCCGCCTCCGGGCCGGTGCTGTGCCGCGACGAGATGGAGGAGTGGTCGGCCTCCGAGGCGAACCTCTTTGAGGAGGCGCTCGACAAGTACGGCAAGGACTTTGCTGATATACGGCAGGACTTTGTGAGTAGCAATAATTTATATATTTGTTTATGTATACTTATTGTACGTCGCAGGGATTTTATACAACGTTTATATACAACGTCGTCAATGGTTAGAAAATGCTGCAAAAATGTCAAAATATTCCTTTGAAAGCAGTTAAATTTGCAGCCGTGTTAGCTAGTATTATATACTGTGTATATGATGTATTATAAAATGAATTTTAAATATTGAATTTCTAGTTTTTACTAGTATAAGACAAGATATTCGACAGAATGGCAATTTTTTTTTTACTGTCGTTATGTAGTTATACAAATCTTAACTATGTAAATAAATATATAGACACACATCACTCACCCTTCAGTGTCTTCTTTTATACAAAAATTAACCATAAATATTGTTCTCATGATTCAGCTTGAACTTTGTATGTTTTAAAAAGAAAGTATTTAATCTTTATTTTGCCTTTAACACATGATACATATTATTTATGATTAGAGAATCTAAGTATACAGCATTATTGAATACATTTTAAACTTGCAAAATGATCAATTCTTATCGTTTTACGATTTCAGTTGCCATGGAAGACGCTAAAGAACCTAGTGGAGTACTACTACATGTGGAAGACGACGGACCGCTACGTGCAGCAGAAGCGCGTCAAGGCGGTCGAGGCGGAGTCCAAGCTGAAGCAAGTGTACATTCCCAACTAGTGAGTGTTTGTACCCGACACGTTTTTGTACTTGTTTTTTGTGGATTTTTGTTGCGTTTTTTGTGGGAATTACTATAAAATGTCAAATGAGAGTACGGTTTTGATAAAATTGTTGAATGTATAATGTATTATTGCTTGTGTTGTAAGTGTTAAATTATGTGCAGTCTGCAATTATTATACAATCTAAAAAAATTCACCATTGGAAATAGTGACCACCTGTAATAGATTCATTTAAAAAAAACTTATCCATAAATGTGATTACACTATAGCCATATGAAATTATGCATATAAGTTTTAAAATGATCAATATTCCCACGTTCCGCTTCGTACATTTTATTTTTCCCACCCCAACTCATAACGTACGACTAAACGACGTGCATTTACAGCAACAAGCCGAACCCGGCGCTGATCACGAGCACCAACGGCGGCACTAACGGCAAGGGCGCGGTGCTCAACGGCGGCACTAACGGCACCGCCGCCATGGCGCCCACCGTGTGCGCCTCGTGTCAAGGTCAGTCGTGGCTCAAGTTACAAAAAAGCATGTGTGCCGAGTACGTGCCAGAAGTGAAACTTCTTTGGCCAAAATCGTCGCTTTACTCCAAAACGTACGACGACGACGGTATTGCGATAAAAATTTTACGCTCAACGCACATAAAGAAGTTTCACTTCAAAACGTAATGGATTTATTATGCAAATTTTTAGGTACGTTGTTAGGCTGGTCACGTGGACCTTGAAACTAAAACTAGCCTTAACCTATCACGCGTCTGGCGCACAGCCGGCACCGATCCCGATAGTGTCAAGGGAGTTCACGAAATCTAGCTTTTTTATGACTACCGAGTTTGAAAATTTTATTTACCCTATTGTTCTATAATTATATGCCATGTATTATATATTTTTGGAAAGAGGAAGAAACTAGTTATAGCATAAAAATGTAATCATGACGATATATTTTTTCTATAAAATTATAAAAAAATGATTTTCTTTTGTTTTAATTTTAATTGCTTACATACTAACACTTACATGATAATGCTGAGTCATCAAATGATCATATTCACGTTTTCATATCACTACACGATTGCCAAATACATTCACTTATATTTTCACACATTTAACACAACGTATTTCACTATGAATAATAACAAATCTCCATTATTCACAAACAAGAAAAAAAGCGCCATTTTGCGTCTTCCGCACTGAAAAGTTGAGACACTTTTTCACTGAGTATTCTTCAAATATCCCTAAAACCAATATCATAAACGTATTCTACGTAAAATTTCCAGTAATATACGTCTCAATTATCACTCATCTAATTATTCCTCTCGGCATAATTCACAATCCAAATATTCGTTGAACAAGACAAATGTCACAAACTATGGCCGATGACGCAACTCAATCAATGATTCACTTTTTTTTTTTATTTTGTGGTTTTGGTCTCTATTGCCTGTCTCGGAGTCGTGTCGATTCGAATTATAAATGTTTAAGGCATAGAGAAATATTTTTTATACTGGAAACATTCACTTGTAATTCACTACAGATGGCCTTCAATGTCACGGGCCGCGTTAGGCACAGAGTTTGTGCGCAGTACGCTACAGTACAATTTGCGTTACGACACAAATATTGTGCGTAGAACGTGTCACGGGTTAAACGATGACCAGGTATTGACAGTACATACCGATGATATTTTTACGTGCTTAAAAGATCTTACTCAACTTTTTATTAGTTTTTTTTTTATAACAAATCCAAAAATCTCGCATAATAATAATCAATAAATGCATTATGTTCTTTTTTTCAAGTTGAGGTGTCGCTATTGTCTATCACAAAAAGAATGGTTATTGATTTCATTTTATCCATTGTTATTTTCTGTGTACATTTCTATACGTGTTTTCTGGTATTTTAATTAATGATTCATAATTCCAGTGTCAAATTCAAACCAGTGGTACGCGTGGGGGCCGCAGCATTTACAGTACAGATTGTGCGGCTCCTGCTGGCAATATTGGAAGAAATACGGTGGACTTAAGGTAATACTCGTACAAATATAATAAATTACTTCTATATAAAACATAAAATTTATTACTGTGTTTGTTGGAAGTAATTTCTGAACCGATTTTGATTATTGTTTCCCCAGTTGTAAACTTCATTATTGCATATTGATATAGAGGTTATTTTTCAATAGGTCAACCTGGATGGGGCTGGGGTGAGTGGCTAGAATAAAATATAATTAGATATTTATTAATTAAACGATAAAAATCGCCCAGAAAAAAGTAGTAAAAAATCACTTATTATTTTTATGATTTAGATGACATAGACATGTAATAACCCCCATTATTCGGCGAATTCTGTAATGCTTTAGTTTTTTTGACAGTGAATGCGAGTTGCGACACCCAATACTAATTTAATACAAAAAAAATGTTTCTTATATTGTCGAATATCATTGTAATATCAAACTCGTACAAAAAACGTATATTTATAATGTGTGTATGTATAAATAAATATAATATTTATCAATTAGACGGCGGGCGTGTTCGGCGAAAGCGAACCGGAGCCAACTCGGGCGCGCGGCGAGGGCGAGGAGGGCGTGTTGTCCGCCTCGCACCGCCCGCACCGCTGCACCGTGCTCAACTGCGCTAAAGTAAGTTGTTGTTCATTGTAATAAAATATTATTATTGGAACGAAGTTCCTTATTGCGCGTTGCGAAAGGGTCTAAACTCTAGACGGAAAAAATTAAGTCCAAAAGTAGTAACGACACTTTTTGCTATTGTTATAAGTCGTGTGGCGTAAGCGTTTCTTTTTTATGACAAGACTGTAGTAGAAGTAATATTAAAAAAATGTTACAACTTAAAAGAAATAAGATTTTATTACAATTCTTTTTTTAATTCATTAATTTCTAGATCGTTTACGAAACGTCCAAGACGACAGTCGACACCGTGTTATAAATCCTACTTAAATGAGACCTTGTTGTAACCATATGCACGTTGTTTATATCTTACTTAGACGACACCGTGTTCTACTTAAATGTTGTGGTGTTATAACCATGTACATGGTCGCAGGAGTTTAAGCTGCGCGCGCACCTGGCGCGGCACGTGGCGACAGCGCACGGCGGCTGCGAGGGCGCGCGGCCGGTGATGAAGACGCGCGCGGCGTTCTACCTGCGCGCGTCGCCCTTCACGCGGCTAGCAAGGCGCCTCGTGCGCGCGTTGCGACGTCCAAGACACTTTGCGCGGTCGCCCTTCTCGCCCATTAATCTGCACCAGGTTAAACACGAGTGTGAGTATAGCATTATGATAGATATTGATATTTTGTGTGTAAGTGGTTTGTCATAAAAAAAAAATATTTTGAAAGATTATTATAGCCTAGCTTTATTCATAAAAATAGTTTATAGAAAATTTTAACCTTACCTTAGTTAGTGTTCTTTAAGATTATATGACGTTTGATAAATTTGTTTATTATTAACGTTTGATAAACGTTCTATAACTAAAATGTCGCTGTAGGTGTTTTATGAATAAAACTGTTGCCATTACAAAGTAAATTTACCCAAAAACGTAATAAGTTTGTCCTTTTTAAGAGTATAAAAAAAATTTATCATCTCCGAAACAGCAAAAAATGACAACTTTTTTTTCTTATTGTTTAAAAATATATAATCATAATTCATAAGACATCTTCATAAAAAGGTCGATTAGTTAACCAAATTCGGTTATGCCTAAATTTATGAAAATAAAACATAATTACAGTTGAGAATTATATCTTTGCATATATTTATTTTTAACTTTCAATAACAGTGTGTAACAATCTATCTATCTATATGTTACAGGCACGCTCGCGATGGCAGGCGGCGCGGGCGCAGGCGCGGCTCCCCTGGGCGCGGCGCGGGCGCGCGGGCCGGTGGGCGCGGTGGCCACGCGGCTGGCGCAGGCGCACGGCTCGCCGGCGCCGCGCGCGCAGGACTGGCTCACGCTCACGCCCAAGGACAAGATGCCCGCGCCGCCGCACGTCGCCTTCCCCAAGCCGCCTAAGGCGCCCGGTACGTGAATACTATTATACTTTGTGTCTTTAAAAAAAAAAATGTGAGCCGTCATGGGACGCCTGGCAGATGTGAAACATCGTTCGGTTTACAAGTGAGCCTATAGATGTGTATAGCGTGGCGACCCGTCGCCACGTCAACAATTCGGTTTACAAGTGAGCCTATAGATGTTTCACATCAATAAAAAATAAAAATCATTTATTGAACAATTTAGGTACTTTAAAGTGGGATTTGTGTTAAAACTATTTGAATTATGTCAGTATTTGATGGATGGAATTGATAAGTAAAAGAAAGTAAAGTTAAGTAGTATGCTTTAATATTGAACTGATATAAATGATTAAACTACCGTTTAACTACTTAACGGACCGTAAAAGAAATAAATAAAAAAGTAGAAAATATAGAAATTTATTATACATATTCAATTACCGATAAATAAAACAAAATTAATAATTTTATGTACAATGTACATGTCACTTGAACATATCCATTTTGTTATAAAAGTAAGAGGTATATTTCATAGTAACATGACAAAAATAAATCACGTATTAACATATATACAATATTACGCATACAGACGGCAGCCTGATGTACGAGCGCGTGGTGTCCCGCGCGGAGCTAGAAGCAGCGCGCGCCGCGGCCGCGCCCGCGCCCGCCGCACCGCTCGCGCTCAAGCGGCGCGCCTTTGATGACATTAACGGACTCGACAGTGAGTGTACACCCACCCTTACCGCTCACACACACACACACACACACACGTGTTCATGGACACACATGCAATATTGCAATATTCAGTTATACATAATAAGTTATAATAATTTGCGTGATAAATTATGCGTCTTCTAGTCACTGTCTTTCAATTCATTGAAAAAATATACAACAATTTTTGTGATTAGCCCGGAAATACATAGTACATACAGATAAACAGAATTTTTTTTATTTATTTATTTAAAAAAAATATTCAAGGTACAGTTTCGACTTTCCTACGATTTTATTATATATATAGATTTTAAGTTTTAACTTAATGACATGAACTTGTAACTAACGCAAAAATGTATTTGCTCCCGCTTTCAATGGAATAGCAACAGGTAAATAAAACATAATATAGAAATCATTATTTTATTTATTACTTTTTAATAAATTTAATTTGATAAAAAAAAATTATTGTCTTTTTTTCCATTATGATATGACTAATTCCTCTATTATGTATAGGAGGAGCAGCAGTCCCTCCGGCCAAGCGGCCCAACAAGCACCCGGCGCCGATGCAGCGGCCCTCGCGCGAGCAGTACGCCGCGATGTGTGCGCGCGCGCAGGCCACCGGCCAGCCGCTGCCCGCGCACGTGTTCGCGCACGTGAGTACCCGCACACACACACAACATGCACGAGAGTGGGAGTCGAGCATGCTTCGGCACGAACTGGGCCACGCTCGCACCGGGGAAGGTACCACACCCTCACAGAATATCGGCGCCATAGTGACAGTTTACTGTCGCGTTCCGTACGGTGAGTGAGGGGTCCGGAGGCCCACATCCCTTCCTATCCCCTACCCATCCTCTCCTCCCCTATCCTTAATCCCTCCCATCCTCGCCCCTTTCTCCATAATTCCTTCCAAATCCCTTTATCCTGGTAGGCAACAACCATAACCTCTGTTATGGTTTATGGGCGACGCAATCTGCTTACCACCAGGCAGTGCGTCCGCTCGTTTGCCTTCCCATAACATAAAAAAAAAAAAAAAATACAAGACTTACGCGCACACACTCGCATACATACACATATACAAGACTCACGTGCACACGCTCCCACACATACACAAGCTCACGCTCCCACACATACACAAGCTCACGCTCCCACACATACACAAAAGCTCGCTCACCCACTCATACCCAAAAGCTCGCCCACCCACACATACCCGAAAGCTCGCTCACCCACACATACCCAAAAGCTCGCTCATCCACGCATACCCAAAAGCTCGCTCACCCACACATACCCAAAAGCTCGCTCATCCACACATATCCAAAAGCTCGCTCATCTACACGTACACAAAAGCTCGCTCACTCACACATACCCAAAAGCTCGCTCATCCACGCATACCCAAAAGCTCGCTCACCCACACATACCTGAAAGCTCGCTCACCCACACGTACACAAAAGCTCGCTCATCCACACATACCCAAAAGCTCGCTCATTCACGCATACCCAAAAGCTCGCCCACCCACACATACCCGAAAGCTCGCTCACCCACACATACCCAAAAGCTCGCTCATCTACACGTACACAAAAGCTCGCTCACTCACACATACCCAAAAGCTCGCTCACCCACACATACCCAAAATCCCACACATCCTCATAAACTTTCGCATTTATAATATAAGTAGGATTAGTAGGGTAGGCCATATTGCTGTGTTTATGTAAAGAGTATGTAGTGATAATGTAAATGTTGCGCACGCGCAGGTGAACGGCAAGCCCACGAGCCTGTCGGGGCGCGGCGGCCGGCGACACGTCATCTCGTGGATGGACGCGCCCGACGACCTGTACTACCGCGCTACCGACACACACAAGTATGTACCAGTTACCATACTGCTTTTATTTTAGTAGTAGAGTAAAATATTTAAGGTAAATAAAAATTTGCATTGCAATTGTATTTTAAGAAACATGACCCAATGCAAAAAGCAATGCATTTTCTCCATCACAATTGAAATATAAAGAGAAGTTTTATTTTTCAGCGCGTTAGGTTCGATTCCCGAACTTTTTTTTAAATAAATGCATGCCGATGTTTTTTTCACAAAAACTGCATGTCTTATCGTTTTAAGACTCCACTAGTAACGAATCTATATCTGACAACTTGTATATATGATTCGTGTTGATAGTTGTCTGAGTGTGTAATGTACGCGTGTGTGTGCAGGGCCCTGCGGCGCGCGCTGAGCTGCGGCGAGCTGCGGCGCGGCGCGCGCGCCCCGTGGCGGGCGATGCGGGGGCCCGGGGGCGCCGCGCCCCCGGCCGCGCAGGGCGCCGCGCCCCTGAAGCCCGCGCCCGCGCCCGCGCCCCCGCTGCAGCTGGTGATCCTGGACTGACGCCCGCCGCGCCCCTACACCATGGAGGCGCTGCTCGGCTGACCGCCACCCGACGCTGTGACGCTGTGACGCTGTGACGCTGTGACGCTCTAACGCCGCGACGGACCTTACGAATCGCCGCCGATTCTGTAGATAATATTTTAAACTGTATCGTTCTCGCGCGGCGACGGGCGACGCATTCGATACATAAAACGATATGTAAGTCTATTTCATTCGGAGATTCATTGTAGGATAATTTACAATTTTTTTCATAAATAAAGCACAAATCGTAAATTGCATTTTTATTTATTTTTCTTCTCCCTTCCTTCCTTATTAGTGTAATGATAATGTGACACGATTGTAAATTTTGAATGGAAATAAACTTTTCAAAACCGTTTTACTCTACTTTCCTGTAATTTTACCACATAAAAATTACGTGACATGTTAGAAAATAACATCCATAAGGCATAAACCTTACATTTAACATGCTTCCTGAGAATATTTTAACAATTTTGAACAGCACAAAATTCATCGCTCTCTAAGCATTGTTATACAAAACCCATCATTATTTTTTTCAAAGTTTTGAAAACTATTATACTCGTAACTTTTTTTATGTACCTACACTCACAAAACATATTCTTTCTGAATGCATCACTTCATTTAACTACCGGTGCTTGCAAGTGCTGAAAAACTTTCAAATTTCGTCTTCACACACCAAGTTAGCACAGAATTGGAAATTGGAATATACAAAAATTAAAAACACGGAAAAGAGAAAGATACTCAAAGGTGTACTCAACGTTTCAAAATTCAATCGTCACTATACAACAATAGGTAACAGGTGGATAAAAGTTAGATTAATTAATTTTTAAAGAAAAAAAACGCATTGGCTTTGTGAAAAAAATCTTGAAAAAATGTATAAAAAATTTGTTTGTGAAAAATACTATCTGTTGTGAGTTACTTCCTCACGGTAAGGACATTTTGTTAGTTGTTTGTAAAAATGTCCTTTGTAATTTGTACAGATTTTTATCGCTCAACTTATCATTTTATCAAAATAATATTACGAAAAAATAAATCTTGAAATTTAGGGACTAAATTTAAGATGGAATAAGGGCACTTGCTTCTAGCTGTTTCTATATCTGCAAGGGGATTTATATTTTAGACTTAGCATTGATCTTTTCACGTAATCGAAAAATATCAGCGAACTAGAATTCTACAGATAAATGTATTATCGTATAAAGAACTAAGAAGGTATACCTAAAGGCTGAAAACGAGTTTGCTCACATATTGATTCGATTATCTATCTGAGTAGTTAAATATGTAGTTAGTTCCTTTTTTATATAAGTATTTTACAAAATATTTTAATATTTTTAAAACCTTTCCAGAAGCGTCAAATTTTAAGATGGTTTTATTAAAGTTACCTACTTATACAAAATCTTGGTGTCATGTTATACATTTTGTTTAAATAATTAAGCAAATGTACTTACTAGTACCATGTCTGGTGCACTACATACAAAAGACGATTAATGCCATCCGTCTACCAATAGATGCCGCTAAGTGTATCATTTTAACCAGCAAAAAATTAAATTAGATTTAATTGCAATTTCATTGCTTTTTATAATTTTTTACATACTTTTGTAAATGGAACCTACCTATTTAATTTAATTTTCACTCGATTTTAACTAATTTTACAGAAAAGTTTATATTCAAAACAACGCCATCTCATGAAACTACTATAAACAAGTTATTCTCCTCCGATTTGGCGATGCTAAACGAATACTAGATGGCACTACAGACGTTTTTACGTTACTTTTCACGTTTTTAACACAGACTAATAATAATATCACAGACCACAGACTAATAATAATATACTACGTTTTTAATACATAACCTCATTGCCTTTGCAGTACCTATAAAAAATATTGTAAATGGGTTAAAGCCGTTATTAATTATTATTTATTACTAACTGCGTTCCTGTAGCGGCTTATATTTGGTAGGTACCTAGTGTATTGATCGTTTTCATACGAAAAATGAATTGTCGGAAAACTTGCGAGATTGTGTGAATATTTGATTGCAAGATCTCATTACAAAATAATATACATAATACAACCTATACTTAAACCGTAGTAAGTATATATTATTTCTAGTCACATTTAATTATAAGTAGGTATATAAATTATAAATAAATATTAAAGGACAATATTACACAAATCGACCTAGTCCCACAGTAATCTCAATTAAGGCTTATGTTGTGGGTACTAGACGACGATAAATATAATTTAATATTTTATAAATACATATATAGATAACACCCAGACCCAAAAACAAATAATCAAGTTCATCACACAAATATTTGCCCTGACCGGGGATCGAACCCGGGACCGTCAGCTCAGTAGGCAGTTACTTTACCTCTGCGCCAACCGCGTCGCGTCGTTAAGAATATCAAGAATTCATAATGAAAACATCATAATGATAATAAATCGAAACTAAAGTTAAATACCTACCTACGTCATCTTGTTTTATTTTCTAAATAATCCTATCATATTACCTTTATAATTTATATGAAGTATGAACCAAAAAGTTTTGAGATTTAAACCGTAGAAAAGGTTTTGAATGATCCTTTGCGTTTTTTTTCTTTATGCGCCTAAAATGAAATATTTCGACATCGATTCCCATAAGAATGAAGTATTTTCCCGTTATAAAAAGTAGCCTATGTTCATCAGGTAGGTATAATTTTTGCTTCGAATGGTGAAATAATTTTTCAAATCAATCCAGTAGTTTCGGATCCTATCCAATACAAACAATCAAATCATTTCTGTTTTGTAGATAAATACGAAAGTTACTCCGTCATAGTAGGACAAAATAGAAAATAGTGGGACCACAAGAAAATAGGTATTCCCGCACGCGTCTGAACCGATTTTGACGGAAATTTCGATATACATACACGGTACATACCTACGCGTACGTTGAAAAAGGACATCTCAATTTTGTTGCATAAATAGGATTCAAGGTGTAGGAACAGGGATTGAATAAGGCACACGGTTGAAGCCGTAGAATGAAAGTTGGTAATTTATAAGATTAATTTATTGTAAAATAAACTACTTCATTTTACTTAAACATATTCTATTTATCATTCATTGACTTATCATAAACTTTTGAGTCTAGTTAGGTACTAGTACCTATTATGTGAAAATTTTGAAAAAAATGTTTTCTTTAGGAAATTATTAGCATTAATTACCTTGTCTTGTCATTAATTTATTTACCTACTTGGTAATAATCGGTCGAACACTTGTTTAAAGTTTATTTTCCTTGTCTTTTCCAGGTAATCTAAATTATTTAATTTTTGCAGTAGGTAATTAATTCATTTCGGCTTGAACAGACAAGGCCATTAGGTGAAGCGAGATTGCCAAATATGGGTGATCTGTAGATTGCCGTCTGCTGTCGAGCGTTCGCGGTACGGACGCCGCGCTGTTGCCGCACTGTGCATTTTGTATGAAAACAAACGACCGGCCGTGCCGCGTGCGCCGTACGACAAACGCACAGCTTCGGCACTGTAGCGACTAGCGGTCCGATACGAAACGCATAAATTGAAAGAGCCATAAGTGTTGGAACAACATTCCACCACCATTTAACCAGTTTGACAAATATTAATAATTTTCGTTTCCAATACCGGAGACATATTTTAAAATCCTGTTCTAACCCTGCATTTGTATCGAATTACAGTTTACACATAAACTTTAATTAAATATTTATTTTATTTACTGGTTATAATATAACATAACATTATATAGACCGTTATTTTCTGCCTATTTATCATTATAATTATAAACATTGTAAGTATATGTTAACGGAAATGTATGTAATCCGTCATTGTATAAAATTCCCAGGAAATGTATGTAATTCCTAAAATCGCATGGAAATGTGTGAAATAAATTATTTTATAGTACACATTTCCTAGGAAATCCATACATTACCTAACTAACAGTCGGAAATGTAAAACATCTAAGATATTGGAACTTGGAAGGTACGCGGGACGAGGGGTATGTATGTCGCAATCGGATTGTATAATCCGCCGAATTACAAACGGCCGGCATTTTGTAATATGCCGAAAATTCGTAATCAGAAATTTTTGGTTTGGATAAGGGGGTGGGTTAGGTTAGGTTCGTGTTTTTTAGAACTATACAGAAATAGGAGCCTCACGAAGTGGGGCTCCGTCGGCTCGCGACCGTCTTTTTGTAGAATGTTTGAAAAAGACGAATTTCGGCATATTACAAAATGCCGGCCGTTTGTAATACGGCGGATTATACAATCCAACTGCGACATGTACACGGGGACAGCAGGACGAGGGGACTGATAACCTTAAGGACGCTGTCACAAATCTGCGTTATAGTCCGGGATACATCGTCCATTTTTGCAAGTGATTACTATCAAGCAAATTTTTCGTGAGTAGCTTTATTTTGATGAGATGCCCAATAATTTCATGTACGAAACTCTCGATTGTGGTAGCTACCAGAGGAAACAAGGATAAAATATTTTGTTTTGATGGTTCTCAAATATTAATTACCAACTGAATGTTTTTTTTTGTTCAATCTCAAGATTATTATCTAAATTATTCGAAAAAATATTTGTCCTACAAAATCTATGGTTTGATCAAAGAGTCCCCCTTTCCAATGTGTATCGATAACGAAGTCATCATAAATGATTACTAACCAGCTGATTTTTTTTTATTTTCACTTATTTAATACTTGTATAATTCAACAGACATATTGTCCTACAAATTGCGTAATAAATATTTGGGTACCGTCAAATCAAAAATTTTTATCCTTGTTACCTCTGTAAGCTACCACAATCTAGAGGGTCGTACATGAAATTATTGGGCATCTCATCAAAATAAAGCTACTCACGAAAAATTAGCTTGATAGTAATCACTTGCAAAAATGGGCGATGTATCCCGGACTATTACTCAAATTTAGGTATTTAACGTCGCAACGTGGTTCGCGGGACATCACGCTCACGTAAACATAGCGCAATCCATTTTATAGACCATCTTCATACTTGATATTTTTTTTTTATATTTTTATTGAAATTGATTCCAGAAGATTACTGGGAACTTTAAAAATTCATTTTGTTACTTTTATTAGTAGGTACGATCCTTATAAGTATTTTAGTGTATTCAACCAACTTAAAAAAGTGGGACTATTTTACAACAATTTGAATATGAATTGTATTATTGTATACAATATCGAAGCTTTTTAAGAAATGTATAAAATACTTTTTTAAGGACGCTGTCACAAATCTGCGCTACAGGTACCTAACGTCGCAACGTGGTTCGCGGGACATCACGCTCACGTAAACATAGCGCATTCCATTTTATAGACCATATTCATACTTGATATTATTTTTTTTATATTTTTATTGAAATTGATTCCAGAAGATTACTGGGAACTTTAAAAATTCATTTTGTTACTTTTATTAGTAGGTACGATCCTTATGTGTATTTTAGTGAATTCAACCAACTTAAAAAAGTGTGACTATTTTACAACAATTTGAATATGAATTGTATTATTGTATATTGTATACATATTATTCATATATCGAAGCTTTACATCGAAGCAGGAGCGATACACCCGTCCTTCCAAGAGCGCTTCTGAGCGCGGTCTGACGACCCGCGAGAGCAAAATGTATGAGGAAATCGACAAGTATTTTTAATTTAGCTAATAATTGAAATAAAATTTTGATTTAGATACAAAAAAATTATCAGAATCTATAAAGGACTATATGTATATCCCTCAATAATTTATAGGTAAGAAGATAGATTAGGCTTTTAATTTTCTTAAAATTGTACCGTTTTAGACCCCATTTTTTTGCATTTTATGCGATCATTGTGCTGGGAAAATCGTATTTCAGCGACAATTTTGTATGACGTCGTACAATTTTTATAAGATGATCGTAGATCTGAATATATCTAATACATATTATAAAGGCGAAAGTTTGTAAGGATGTATGGATGTATGGATGTATGGATGTTTGTTACTCTTTCACGTAAAAACTACTGAACCGATTACAATGAAATTTAGCACACATATAGAGGGTAACTTGGATTAACACATAGGATAGTTTTTATCCCGGAAATCCCACGGGAACGGGAACTATGCGGGTTTTCCTTTGCAAACGCGGGCGAAGCCGCGGGCGGAAATCTAGTTATCTTTAAATTAAGATATTACTTTGTTCTCACGTGTAATTGCTTTGAGTTAAAATGATACCGTAAAATAGCGTTTTTTGTTAAAAATCGGTAATAGCACCCTTAAATACTTAAATGAAAATTTGATTTGATTGAATATAAGTTGATTTAAGAAATGTTAATTAGTAAGATAATATGAACATAATATTATTATTATTTTACGGTAAGACTGTTACCCGATTGTCTCAATAAGTGCTATAATAAAAAAAATAACAACGTGTTTTATTACAGAAATCATTTACTTTATATACATTTCCTAATACGATATTGGAATTATATATAATTCCAAGGAAGATTATACATTTACTAGGATATATTGTATGCATTAAATAGTTTATTAAACAATATTTTATACATTTCCTAAGTGGCATCGGCATTGTACACATTTCCTATTAGTTTGAGACCCATTCGTTAAAAAGTCTTCAAATAACGTTTGTTTTATTATCTCGAAACTGCAATTAATAAAAAATGAAAATATTTTTTTTTTATAATTAATAAAAAATATCCTGTCCAGGATTTTTCCAGTCAAACCATTTTTAATACACTTAATTTATTATAAAATTGGTCTCATTCTATTATCACGCCGTTGCATTTCGACTTATATTCGGATCTTAGACCACTAGGATTTGTATACAATTCCTTGATTTCATACATTTCCGGTAACATATACATAATTTAATTTTATTTATTTACATTAAGTATATACATAATTACATACTGATATTATATCTACCTATACATAATATAATTATATATATGTATATCATGTTTTAACTGATGTATTTATTTATTAGTATTTATCATATTAATAGAAATATATCTTTCACATAATATACTCATGTTAAATTATCATTATATACAATTCTAGACTGAAACTCCAATAGTCACTTGGGGTCACTGAAAATCAGTGGTGGTGAGGTATTAATCACCTTGCCATCATATACTGAGTTGGCTCCATTTGTCAGGTCACTCACTGCCACATTACAGTTCTTAGGAATAAGATTATTTTTATTTAATTATTTTTCTTTTTATTTCTTTTTGTTTTTCCTTCGTTTATAAATGTATCTCGTATTGTGATCTTGACAATAAATGTGTTTTATTTATTTATTTATTTAATGTCCCTTACTGCATGCTTTTCATGCAGTTGTCCGCACCATATGTATTGTGGTCTTTGTCCATACACACTTTCTCCAAAGCCCTGCTTTGGTCTTGTTTGATGTATAAGCTCCTGTATATTAGTAAAAGTTAATCAAATATTTAATTCTTATTTCTTGAAATTTGGTATAGTATTCTTTGTGTGATACAAATCAAAACCAACAGTCAGGTTAGGTAGACTACAATTTACAAAACTGGCAGGGTTGCCATGCAATGGTTGGTGGTTAATGAAACACTTGACTCGACTGTAAGCTTGTATTGAACTGCTTAAACTGTAGAACAACAGGACTATAATATATTCTAGACGCACACATACAATAGATTACACACTACACTGTAAACTGTAGAATAAATATTAAAGACATAGTTCACTATATATTTTGTAGTCTTTGATTATTTATACAACAGACTAGAAATAAATACTATGTATGCGATTATACCTATTCTAGCCATCCATTTTAGTGTTCCTTAAAATTAAGTACATCTTAGTCAAAGGACAACTTATTGTGCCCTTGCCCGTAATGCACTCATAATAATTTTAAGTTGAATGTTTGTCATTCTTTATGTACCAAACACAGTCACGGCCACGGCGCTCATTCCATTTTACTGGTATTAAAACAGATGAAATCCTTCATGATCCCATATCCTTCTTAGTAGCAAATGTAGAAATCCCTTTCTTGTGTCTACAATGTTTTTGTGGAGAATCGTATTTACATTTGGGATGGATTAATTCTTCTCCTCTCTTGAACAAATTTGTTATTGCGAACGTAAGCAATAAGTCTGTAATAAAACAATCTTATATATAAACCAATCATTAAAAATCATGTTTGTAAAAATTTATGTTCAGAGAAAATATCAGTTTACCATATACTTAAAGCTTATTTTCTGCCGTTTTTCTGCCTGTAGATTCTACATAACCTCACAGTCATTCAATCATATTTAGCACTTATTTTTCAACAATTAAAAACGAAAACAAACAAAGCTTCTCGTTTTGGTTTTGACAGAATCTCGTAAATAAACTGAACTAAATACCAGTCATAATAATGTAGGTACTATGTAGGTACTAGGTACTCTGTGAGTCAGCTTTGTCTAATTAAAAATCCGAGTAGGTACAAAATAATATTATGTTGACAGTTGACAGTTGACACTTGACGCCAAAGACTTGAAAATAAAAGGTACGTGTACATATATTTACATTAGTGCCATCTAGTGGCTCTGGAAGAAAAAGAACATCAAGTCTGTGTTTAACGTGCCATCTAGTGTGTTAAAAGCAAAAGACTAAGAGATATAATCGAACACGTAGTACGTTATTTCCCCACTGGCGCTTTAATTGCGTAAATTCATAGTGCAACTTTTTTTGTATGGAGTGCACCGTCTGTTGTATACGTAGTATATTATTATTAGTCTGTGCTAGTACATACTACAAAGTGCAAACGTAAAATAAAATCGGTTTTGTGCGAGTTGGACTCTTTCTTTTCGATTGCAATAATATGTATTGTGATCAATATAATAAAAATGAACCGCCAAATGTGTTACTGAACGCAAATCTCGAGAACGGCTGACGCTGAACCGATTTCGTTATTTTTTTTTAATAATATTCCTTGAAGTACGAGGATGGTTCTTATGGAGAGAAAAGGTAAATATAATATAATATTTCACTATTGTTCCTGTGGGAATATGGGTATAAATAAAAATTATCCCAAGTTATTCCTCATTATAAGAACTATCTGTCACTGAAAATCCAATCAAAACCGGTCCAGCCGCTCCTGAGATTAACCGGAACAAACAGACAGACAGACAAAAATTGTAATCATTACTACCTATATTGTTATATGTAGTGTATACACTATACATACATCCATATGCATGTAGTAAAAATTTGTTGTACCAGTTGCAGTATTAAAACAGGCTCCAATTTTATTATTGGTATATAAAACTTTATAACTTATTGTAATAGCTGCCCTCTATGTATTTTTATGAATTTTAAAATAAATTACCATAATTAAAAAAATAGATGTCGCTTTACCATAATTTATAAATAGATGTCGCTATTATCAATAACGTGCAAACTTCCACCATTATCATTTTAAAAATATTCTGAAAATACTTCGTCTCTGTAATATTCTGTTTTTGAGTTCTATGAGTTTATTCTGTTAATATTCCGACTATCTTGGTTTATGAGATACAGTCTGGTAATATCGGGAAGGACATACAGACAGATAGCAAAATCTCAGTCATAGCATAGACTGTCATAGAACCCTAGAAGTAGAAACTAAAGAAATACAGACTACTTGGCTTTTATTATTCATTTGCTACTTTTCTTTCTTTTTTCACTTTCATAAATAATAAAATTTTGTTTAGCCAGTCTCAAGTCTTGAGTGTTACAATGTCTTTATTTTTACTACCTATAAGCTGTTTCCCCGGGCTCCGCTTGGGTAATCGTTGTATTCTGTAGTTTTTCAATTTATTTATAGCTCTTCTAGCCCAAGTGGAGAAAAAACTAACTAAGCCTAATCATTATCAATCTATTCAGCCGTTTTTGAGTACTTAAGTAGTGTAATCTTTATCAATTAGAATAGATAAAAATATCTTTATAGATTTCGTGTAGGATGCAATGCAATTGCATAGGTATAAGAGGACGTGAAGCACAAATAAAAACGCAATTAAAAAGTTATATTTATTCGAGTACATAACTACATCTTAATATAATGGATAATAACTATTCCGCATGATAAATATGTTTTAAGTGGATTTAAGACACCTGCATCGTCACGTTACACTTTTCAAAAAGCGCTATCACATATATTACGAGTAGAATACATAATTTGAGTAGAAAAATAATTCCATGACACAACAGCGGCAACCGAGTGCTGCGTGTGAGAGAAAACTGTGTTTCTAGCTTTAAAAAGAAAACAACAAGTTTTGCTTTTCACTTCGATGGCACTATTACGTACTTTGATAAATTATATAACATTGTACTTTAACAAAATTATCATTTCAATTAAATGGATAGAGTCTGTTATGGAAATAATTTATTAATAATAAAATAAAATATGTAACAAAAATACCTGCTAATTTTAAAGATAATTAAACTATCATATCAAGTTTTTTAATAAAAAAAATCTAAATATAAAATAGTAGGAAATATTTGTGTCTCCTATCAAAAAATATTATTGCGTTTTATTTAAATATGTAGAGCAATTAATATTTTTCGATATACATTATGGTACTACGAATAATAACCACTGTATGATGAATTTGTTACATAACTTTTCAAATATCTATAAACCAGTCTATAACAGACTCTATCATAGAAGCAGATACATTCTGCATAACAAAATGGAGAAAATAGTAATATGTTGTTATAATTCATACGTCGATTATAACAACATATTAAGATAGATAATGTATAACAAAACACAGTTTGCTCTGTACAGCACGAATAACGTTGTTCCCTAGCTGTACTCGGAGTTAAATTGAGCAGGATCTATTACATCTAGATACATTTACACTAAATCAACTTTGTTGGCGGACAATGTGTTTGTTAGAGTAGGCCTCCGATTACACGACTATTTTATACAATTCCATTAATAATGATAATATTACATCAGAAGTCAGTCCTTTAACGTCGTTCAACTGTTCTTATAATACAATAACCCAGTAATAAATTGCAGAAAACTACTCTAGGATTTAATCTCGAAAGCCGCGACGCCGAGGGCGAGGCGCTAACCGAGCGACAGTTCCCTCTGCCGCTCATCGCATCGCCATCAAATACTCAATACAAAAATACTGTACAAGTACAAAAATTATTATTTGAAGGTAATAAATTCTTACCGATAATAATTGTAAGCGGTTAATGCTCTTATATATTATACTCCCGCACTCTCACCAATAATAATACACCATTCACAAATTATATGTACAATGTCTTTTAATTTATATGTTACATAAACACACATCCAAATTTGATCCCAAAAACTGTAGTCTTTATCTCGTTTTATTTTCTAAATTAAATAATGAGATCGAACATAGTCATTCAATATGGAATTTATATCGTGTAAGGACCAAAAAATATTTCGTATTATATTACTTTCATTTTCTTAAATATGAGTACAACAATCGCAGTATTTTATATAATTGAGAAACATCTAATTTGTAATACTTTCATACATAAATAGGTTCATAATATCTTAATTTCTTTTTTTATCAAGGCACTGATCGTTAGCAATCGATAAATGTTTCGTCTCATATAGTTCGCCTTCTCTTACCCTAAAATAATAGCCAATATTAAAATATTTAACTTCCAGTACAAACGATTCGTATGAAAATACACACATGACTCTGCATACAAACACTCTATATTAAAATAGTATTTTTTCAGTATAATATGATACATAACTTTGTAAATAGATTTCCAGGCATTTATATACATCCACCGGAAAATAGCGATCTATACAAAAATATTTTTTTGCGAAAGATAATTTTATAGATAGCAGGTGATCCGTTAGGTGGAGGACGCGTACGCACGTATCGAGATAGGTGGGATGTCATTTTTGGACTTATTCAGACGCCAATTTATAAAGCGAGACAATGAATGGAATGTTTTTGAGGAAATTCGTGGGCAATGTCACTACGAGGATGTGTCCCGCGCTACACCTGCGCCCGAGAGACTCGCGCCAGCGCCGTCTGCTTCAGTGCTTCGACAGGTTCAGTGGCAAATCTGAAATTATGTGACAATTTATCAATCATATGGAAAATAATATGTTTTAACAGTTTATTGTTTTGCAGTTGTAACTGCCATTATGTACAGGTATATATTTAAAACTAGCTTCAATCATCAGCTGATAATGATATTTTTTTTTAATCTTATATATAAAAATGAATCGCAAAATGTGTTGGTAAGCGTATAACTCGAGAACGGCTGAACCGATTTCGATAATTCTTTTTTTATTATATTCCTTGATGTACGAGGATGGTTCTTATGTAGAGAAAACGTAAACATGTACCACGGGCGAAGCCGGGGCGGACCGCTAGTAATAAATAAATGTAATTTATTAATAAAGCATTTGAATGCGATAAAACAATATCATAATCAGCTGATAGTCAATTTTTGTTGTAGTATCAATTTTGATCTTGCAGGAATTGTATTCCCACAACACAAGCTGTGTTGTTGTTTCAATACTTATGTATAGAATATTTATTTTAATTAAAATAAAAACATCCAATAACCATATTTCTTTTTTTAGATTAAAATATTAATATTAAACCCTTTGCAGACGTCCGTTTCATAACGGATAGCGGACCTTGTTTTAACGAATTCACGGTTAGCATGGTTCTTAATGAACGTCTGTAGAATCGCAAAAAAATGTACACTGTACAATGTACATGCCAGTCATCGATCCGGCGAACAAAGTGCGCCGGATGTAGCATCGGTCTCCCTCGCGACGGAAACCGGTCCGACGTAAGAACGAGCGGCCATTCATGACTCATGATAGTTTGTTGGCGCGTATTGATACTGCCGGACGTATTGACGGTTGTTTGGATTCTTCAAAAATGGATAATATTGACATGGATTTGTTAATAAGTTTGGTTGAAAATAGGCCTGTACTGTGGGACAAAACCCAAGTGTGCTATAAAAATAGACTGTCGAGTTTTGCCGCTTGGAGGGAAATTTTTCTTGCGCTAAATGAAGGTTTTGAAACGTTGTCCCAGAAAGAAAAGAACATCTTTGGTAAATATCATTTAACTTTATTTCTATGTATATTACAAGCCCAGATGAAATTTGTATTTAAATAAATGTATATCTGTATATTTATTACGAATTATTGCCTCATTGTATGGTACCGAGACAAAGTGCATGGAATGTAGTATCAGTAGACATCATGTGCAGCGTATCATTATATTATATATATTTAGCTTTACTCTTAGACTACAGGCCCGTGTTGAAAAAATTATGGGTCATTTGACCCACCAGGTGACCTATCTAGAACGATATAAGAGCATAAAATAATAAGATTCAGCACTATGACGTCACTTGTAAGCTGTCCACCTGAGTGCAGATGAGAATTCGAAGGTTCAGGTAGAGATTTTCTCCCCTTGTCTCCATGATTTTTGTACGGCGTTGCGGAATAATTGATTAAAAGTAGTATAGAAATAGTATGACACAGATGCCGTACAAAATCAAATGACCAAATTTACCCCGGCAACTGTCGAAAAATAAAAATAAATTCCGACTTTGTGGTCCACCATTTTTGTACGGCATCTGTGTCATACTATTTCTATACTGCTTTTAAGCCATTATTCCGCAACGCCGTACAAAAATCATGGAGACAAGGGGAGAAAATCTCTACCTGAACTTTCGAATTCTCATCTGCACTCAGCTGGACAGCTTACGAGTGTCGTCATAGTGCTGAATCTTATTATTTTATGCTCTTATATCATTCTATATAGGTCAGGTGGTGGGTCAAATGACCCATAATTTTTTCAACATGGGCCTGTAGTCTATCTATATTAGCAATACAATCTTCTTTTAATATTTTTTATTGAATAAATTTATATCTAATTCGACATAGCAGCGCGCGCGCTCTAATAAAACAATTTTAATTTTTAATTTTGTTTATAGTAGGTAGTTGAAAAACATTAAAGCACTTTCCACCAGAAAAAATTGCATTCGTCTCGATTTTTTTGCCAATGCAAAATACAGCTGATAATTTTTATACCCATTCTAAAATTATAATATGTTTATCACATAATGTCAATACGTTCCTGCAGCTGTAACTATTTTCCTTTTTCAGGTAAAGAGATTATTAAAAAATGGAACAATGCGAGAGACAACTGGATAAAATGTCACAGGAAAGTTAAACAATATGAAACCGGCTCAGGCGCTAAAAATGTACGGAAATATAAGTTCTACGATCAAATGCTCTTTTTGAGTAAAATTGCTACGCATCGAACAACGAAATCAAGTTTTACATCAGAGAAAAGCATCACACACTCTCACACGGAAGAAACTGACTCACAGACCAGCGATGACTCTGACGCACCAGACAACACTACCACTAGGATAAAAACGAGCAAGAGAAAGAGACACAGTAGCGAAGTTGATCGAGAAAATGCCCTTTCTTTAATTAAATCCGTCAAAGATTGTGAGAGTAAAAGTATGTGTTTTTTCAAAGGTATAGCTCCTATTGTAGACAATTATAATGACGATGATTATTTAGAATTTCAATATAAAGTCATTAAAGTTATGAGAAAGTTAACTCGGAGAAATCAAGCGCCTATGCAGCAACACAATTACTATGATAATAATCGAGGCTAC